>NC_051281.1:31511944-31801944 GCF_015220745.1 Sebastes umbrosus | reverse complement strand
GTGTTGGAGTGCTTTGCAATTTGATAAGTTTCCAAATCTTTAAGGACTCAAACATAAAATAAAATAAAATCACAACAATTGGCACTTTTAAAATATATTTTAAAATATATTTGCAGAGTACAAGCAGGACAAGTCTGGCAATATTCTGTGTTTTTTCTTCTTTCTACAAATCCTATGAAAAGCCCGAAAAAAACACTGAATCGATCAACATGTTAGAGGTCCATGGTCATCCAAAAACTATTAAAACACATCAGTGTGCCACATCATTGCATCGGGTCACATATATCTTAAATGCGAACATGAACCTGGGCGCTGTGGTTTATTTTGTCAGTCCCACATTCACCTGCTGCCTTAAATACTTGATACTAGCGAACCAAATCCATGGCTGCAAATAGTTCCCCACAGAAACACTGTTTATTCCTGTTTGAATTATGTTTGCTGGAAACCACAGAGCCCTGTTTAAGGATGGATATATATATATATATATATATACATATATATATATATATACGCGGCCCTATAAGCAACAAACTGCTCCTCACTGTGTGTTCTGACACCTTTCTATCAGAACCAGCATTAACTTCTCCAGCAGTTTTAGCTCCAGTAGCTCTTCTATTGGATGGCAACATCCCGCAAGAGCTGCAGTTCTGGAGATGCTCTGACCCGGTCGTCTAGCCAGCACTATCTGGCCTTTGTCAAAGTCACTCACATCCTTACGCTGGCCCATTTGTTCTGCTTCCAACACAAAGTTCAAAGTTCAAAATGTTCACTTGCTGTCTAATATATCTCCCTAACTTACAGGTGCCATGGTAACAAGATAATCAATGTTATTCACCTCACCTGTCAGTGGTCTGAATGTTATGGATGATCGGTGTATATTGGGACTTTCAATCGATTAAAATACTTAATCGCATTGAATCGCATGATTGTCCATGATAAATAGTGGGCTGCAGTTTGCCATGTTATGATTGGAGCATATTGTTTTATGCTAAATGCAGTACCTGTGAGGGTTTCTGGACAATATTTGTCATTGTTTTGTGTTGTTAATTGATTTCCAATAATAAATATATACATACATTTGCATAAAGCAAGCAGATTTGAGAGAGAGGGAGAGAGAGAGACTAACCACATTGTTAGTTTTGGTCTTTGGGATTTGTTGACAATAAGTATGTGTGGAATATAACATGCCTGGCCTGTTTAGTTAAAGGGGACAGCAAATGTAATATGAATTGAAAAACAGCTGATAAACGCATTTTACAGGTCATAATAACTTATACTTACACGTCTTGATCTGAATCAACTGCAAGTAAAGCCTTCATAACCTCATTGATTATCATTTTATTAGATATAATAACAGAGCTTAGCTATAGAGAGTAGTTTTTGTTCTGATTTAAGCCCTGCTTTTTTACATTGGTGTCATTGCAATGTACAAGTAATGGACATGTAGTGTGATAGCGTTAAACATTCATACCAATCATAAATGCACATTTAATTATTATCTGTGTTCTCTGGTGGTGTGCACGGCTTCTTTACAGATCATTTCATTTACCCGTTGACCGTTGTATGCCGTACAACCCAGTTACTGTTGGTGACCACAAATAAAACACTGTGTTAACACATTTTTGTACCATGGTCTGCCAAACCAGCGTTGAGTTACAAAGCTCTTCTTGTTTTGACCATTCGCTCCAGCTTTACTCTCACATGTAAGGATCAGAATGTAAAGCATCGTCCAAATGAGGATAGAAATAATATAGAAAAATATAAACAATAGACATTTTTATATCATCATATCACCCGGCTAAATAAAGTCTACCCAAGATCTCCGAACGGCAGATGAAGTGGCATTTTATACACTCTTCCATTGTACACGTCCACAGTATGAGCTGAATCGCTAGGTAAGCGTCTGCTGTGTCTGTTCCTGCCTCAGCCTCCAGCTGGGGCCAATCTGTCGGTCAGGTGTGGCTCGGTGGTAGTAGCCACGGCCTCGCCAGCAAGCTGAGAGTGCACACAGCCCACATACAGAAAGGGAAAGCTTACACTGGCAGTACAACCCATAATACACAACGGATACAACATATCCTTGTGCCAATTCATTGTAACCATTACGGAAATGTTTCTATCTAGGATGACATTTAAATGGAAACACAAACAATTAGAATAACCTTTCTCATTGCAGTAAATGAACAGGAACAGTGATGGGGAAATTAGAATGCCAACACAGTGATATGGCTGTTGTGCAATAACAACGGAGCAGGGATGGTGAAAGACACAATTTAGAAAACAGGTCCCTCTACATTGAGCGTTCAAGAGCCATGTCAAGAAAAGGGGTATAATTTGCTGCTATGACAAAACAGCACTTTTGACCCCTCCAGGAGGACATCCGAGTGCACCAGACAACCACTAATGTATTAAACCCCACCGGAGGGACTTTCCCAATGGTCCGCAGTGTAGGACAATACACAGCCTGGGTAGTGCTAGCCAGCTCCAAAGAAAAAGTAGCGATGGAGGACCCTACGCTGGGTGGATTATGTCTAAATAAAGCCTCGGCAGTGTATGAATCACTGTGTCACTGATCCCCTCGGCTTCCCAGACAACAGGTTTGCCTTCTGCAAGCTGTCACTGGCTTTCCACTCTTTCAAATGAAGAATAAAAGAGAGGAAGAAACCGAGACTGTGTGAGGGAGAGAGGGGAGTTGACGTTCATCACTCGAGTGCCGTGGCTTAGCCTAAGAGGCTTGAATAATCAGTATGTTAAGCTGTCAGGGTGTGCGCTCGCACCTACCACGCGCTTACAAACTCCTGGGCGCTTTTTAATCAAGCAAAAACGCTGAGAGGCAGTGGCGAGTGCCAAGAGCCCAGGCTAAGAGATGAGCTTTAGAATATCGGTTACACTTTCTCCTGACATCACCAGACGTGCATTTTCACTGTAAGCTGCAAACACGTCTGTTTTTTTTTTTTCTTTTCTTTGAAGAGGACACAGTGAATTTTATCCATGCTTCATGTTTAATGTGAATCATCATATTCAGTGTAACCGCCTCATAGTATGATGATTCCCTGCTCATTCTACAAATAGATTCCACATTCGCTGTGAATGACGGTGTGATCTACATTGTTTTGGTAAAATCCAGCCTACTGTGCATTCCACGTGCTGTTGTGACCCACTGCACTATATGTGAGAGACCAGTCTGTCAGCAGCAGACGCCAGCATTGCTGAACTGTCACAGTCTGATTCTGATTTATGTTCTGCCTCCGTAGCCTTTGTTCGGCTTGGTGACAACAAAGGCTACGGTGTTTCTCCATTTAGAGAATGTACCATCATTTGCCCCAAGCCAATAGATTTTTGCAAGTATCATTCAAAAATCTGCTTGAAAGTGCTGTTGAAAAGTTAATTGAGGGGCAGTTGCACAATTTGGGGAAATTACTTTCTTAATCAGAAGCTAGTTTATAAATGCAGTGCTGTGTTGCAGGTGAGACAGGTGATACAGGTGATACAGGTGAGACAGGTGTGCGATGGAAATCAACTGTCAGCAAAACACATAGTTTGAGTTCTCACGTGGAACCGTGAGGTTGACATCAGGTCTGCATGATTATGGCCAAAATGCTAATCACGATTATTTTGATCAATATTGAGATCACGATTATTTTTCACGATTATTTCTAGATTTTAGGGACAAAATAATTTTACATTTAAATAAACAGAGCGTTGCTTTCAATTCCATGTTGTGCTACATTCTAACCGTCAAATATTTGAAATGTTGTTATTAGGGCCCGAGCACCGACAAAGTCGGGTCCGAGGACCTATTGTTCTTCAAATGATTATTAGGGCCCGAGCACCGACAAAGTCGGTCCGAGGACCTATTGTATTTCAAATGATTATTATTATTATTAGGGCCCGAGCACCGACAAAGTCGGGTCCGAGGACCTATTGTATTTCAAATGATTATTATTAGGGCCCGAGCACCGACAAAGTCGGTCCGAGGACCTATTGTTCTTCAAATGATTATTAGGGCCCGAGCACCGACAAAGTCGGTCCGAGGACCTATTGTATTTCAAATGATTATTATTATTATTAGGGCCCGAGCACCGACAAAGTCGGGTCCGAGGACCTATTGTATTTCAAATGATTATTATTAGGGCCCGAGCACCGACAAAGTCGGTCCGAGGACCTATTGTATTTCAAATGATTATTATTAGGGCCCGAGCACCGACAAAGTCGGGTCCGAGGACCTATTGTTCTTCTAATGATTATTAGGGCCCGAGCACCGACAAAGTCGGTCCGAGGACCTATTGTATTTCAAATGATTATTATTCTTATTAGGGCCCGAGCACCGACAAAGTCGGTCCGGGGACCTATTGTATTTCAAATGATTATTAGGGCCCGAGCACCGACAAAGTCGGTCCGAGGACCTATTGTATTTCAAATGATTATTAGGGCCCGAGCACCGACAAAGTCGGTCAGAGGACCTATTGTATTTCAAATGATTATTAGGGCCCGAGCACCGACAAAGTCGGTCCGAGGACCTATTGTATTTCAAATGATTATTATTATTCTTATTAGGGCCCGAGCACCGACAAAGTCGGTCCGAGGACCTATTGTATTTCAAATGATTATTATTAGGGCCCGAGCACCGACAAAGTCGGTCCGAGGACCTATTGTATTTCAAATGATTATTAGGGCCCGAGCACCGACAAAGTCGGTCCGAGGACCTATTGTATTTCAAATGATTATTATTATTAGGGCCCGAGCACCGACAACGTCGGTCCGAGGACCTATTGTATTTCAAATGATTATTAGGGCCCGAGCACCGACAAAGTCGGTCCGAGGACCTATTGTATTTCAAATGATTATTATTATTAGGGCCCGAGCACTGACAAAGTCGGTCCGAGGACCTATTGTATTTCAAATGATTATTATTATTAGGGCCCGAGCACCGACAAAGTCGGTCCGAGGACCTATTGTATTTCAAATGATTATTATTAGGGCCCGAGCACCGACAAAGTCGGTCCGAGGACCTATTGTATTTCAAATGATTATTATTCTTATTAGGGCCCGAGCACCGACAAAGTCGGTCCGAGGACCTATTGTATTTCAAATGATTATTATTAGGGCCCGAGCACCGACAAAGTCGGTCCGAGGACCTATTGTAATTCAAATGATTATTAGGGCCCGAGCACCGACAAAGTCGGTCCGAGGACCTATTGTATTTCAAATGATTATTATTCTTATTATTAGGGCCCGAGCACCGACAAAGTCGGTCCGAGGACCTATTGTATTTCAAATGATTATTATTATTAGGGCCCGAGCACCGACAAAGTCGGTCCGAGGACCTATTGTAATTCAAATGATTATTATTCTTATTATTAGGGCCCGAGCACCGACAAAGTCGGTCCGAGGACCTATTGTAATTCAAATGATTATTAGGGCCCGAGCACCGACAAAGTCGGTCCGAGGACCTATTGTATTTCAAATGATTATTATTCTTATTAGGGCCCGAGCACCGACAAAGTCGGTCCGAGGACCTATTGTAATTCAAATGATTATTATTCTTATTATTATTATTATTATTATTATTATTATTATTATTATTCTTATTATTATTATTCTATTATGTCTTTGAGCGTGAAAACGAGGTGCTTGGGATAATGAACTTTTTTTGAAATTTTGCACACGTGTCAGACGTGCGTGAAATGAATATCTGATATGGGTTTCGTGCTCGGGTGTGGCAAATTGGCTCGCTAGCGCCCCCTATTGAGTAGCCCCGACGACACGTTTCCCCTAAATTTACGAAATTTGGTAGGTATATGTACCATGACGAGACGTAAATAAAACCCTCTTGGAGGTATACCGTAAACCCAACCGGAAGTCGGCCATATTGGATTTTATGGCGTTTTTTTACCATTTCCAGGCGCTGTACTTTAACGAACTCCTCCTAGAGATTTAACCCGATCAACTTCAAATTTGGTCAGTAGTATCTTAAGACCTTTGGGATGAAAAGTTACTCAAAGATCAAAAAGTTATCGAACTATGTTGCCGTGGCGTGGCGGCGAAAAAGCGCCTTTCGCCAAGAAACAGGAAGTTGTTGTAACTTTGTCGTACATTAACCTATATGCTCCAAATTTCTCATGCCTGATAAAGGTCCCTGTCTGACGACATCCATATGCAAATTTTGACTCACAGTCATAGCGCCACCTAGTGGTAACAGGAAATATCATGTTTCACACATTGATGTACTCTGCCTCAGAAATTAATCACATCTACCTGAAACTTGGTCAGTAGTATCTTAAGACCTTTGGGATGAAAACTTATCAAAAGATCAAAAAGTTATCGAACCATGTTGCCGTGGCGTGGCGGCGAAAAAGCTTCTTCGCCAAAAAACAGGAAGTTGTTGTAACTTTGGCGTATAGTAACCAATCTGCTCCAAATTTCTCATGCAAGATAAAACGTGCGTGAAATAAATATCTGATATGGGTTTCGTGCTCGGGTGTGGCAAATTGGCTCGCTAGCGCCCCCTATTGAGTAGCCCCGACGACACGTTTCACCTACATTTATGAAATTTGGTAGGTATATGTACCATGATGAGACGTAAATAAAAGCCTCTTGGAGGTATACCGTAAACCCAACCGGAAGTCGGCCATATTGGATTTTATGGCGTTTTTTTACCATATCCAGGCGCTGTACTTTAACGAACTCCTCCTAGAGATTTAATCCGATCAACTTCAAATTTGGTCAGTAGTATCTTAAGACCTTTGGGATGAAAAGTTACTCAAAGATCAAAAAGTTATCGAACTATGTTGCTGTGGCGTGGCGGCGAAAAAAGCGCCTTTCGCCAAGAAACAGGAAGTTGTTGTAACTTTGTCGTACATTAACCTACATGCTCCAAATTTCTCATGCCTGATAAAGGTCCCTGTCTGACAACATCCATATGCAAATTTTGACTCACAGTCATAGCGCCACCTAGTGGTAACAGGAAATATCATGTTTTACACATTGATGTACTCTGCCTCAGAAATTAATCACATCTACCTCAAACTTGGTCAGTAGCATCTTAAGACCTTTGGGATGAAAACTTATCAAAAGATCAGAAAGTTATCGAACCATGTTGCCGTGGCGTGGCGGCGAAAAAGCTTCTTCGCCAAAAAACAGGAGGCTGTTGTTACTTGACTTTACATAGTCCAATCTGCTCCAAACTTCACAAGCTGGATAATGGACCAGGCCTGAAGACATATATGTGGTATTATGCGTGATAGTCATAGCGCCCCCTACAGGAAACAGGAAGTTGTTGTAAATTGGCTGTACATTGTCCAATGTTCCCCAAATTTGACATGTTTTATAAGAGTCTTGCCCTGAAGACATGTACGTGCCCCGACGTGCGCGTTCCCCCGACGTGCGCGCGTGGGCGAGGGCCCGATCATCGCTGCTTGCAGCTTTAATTCTTCTTATTAGGGCCCGAGCACCGACAACGTCGGTCCGAGGACCTATTGTATTTCAAATGATTATTATTATTCTTATTAGGGCCCGAGCACCGACAAAGTCGGTCCGAGGACCTATTGTAATTCAAATGATTATTATTCTTATTATTAGGGCCCGAGCACCGACAAAGTCGGTCCGAGGACCTATTGTATTTCAAATGATTATTATTCTTATTATTATTATTATTCTTCCTTGTCTTTGCGCGTGAAAACGAGGTGCTTGGGATAATGAACGCGTTTTTGAAATTTTGCACACGTGTCAGACGTGCGTGAAATAAATATCTGATATGGGTTTCGTGCTCGGGTGTGGCAAATTGGCTCGCTAGCGCCCCCTATTGAGTAGCCCCGACGACACGTTTCCCCTAAATTTACGAAATTTAGTAGGTATATGTACCATGACGAGACGTAAATAAAACCCTCTTGGAGGTATACCGTAAACCCAACCGGAAGTCGGCCATATTGGATTTTATGGCGTTTTTTTACCATTTCCAGGCGCTGTACTTTAACGAACTCCTCCTAGAGATTTAACCCGATCAACTTCAAATTTGGTCAGTAGTATCTTAAGACCTTTGGGATGAAAAGTTACTCAAAGATCAAAAAGTTATCGAACTATGTTGCCGTGGCGTGGCGGCGAAAAAGCGCCTTTCGCCAAGAAACAGGAAGTTGTTGTAACTTTGTCGTACATTAACCTATATGCTCCAAATTTCTCATGCCTGATAAAGGTCCCTGTCTGACGACATCCATATGCAAATTTTGACTCACAGTCATAGCGCCACCTAGTGGTAACAGGAAATATCATGTTTTACACATTGATGTACTCTGCCTCAGAAATTAATCACATCTACCTGAAACTTGGTCAGTAGTATCTTAAGACCTTTGGGAAGAAAACTTATCAAAAGATCAAAAAGTTATCGAACCATGTTGCCGTGGCGTGGCGGCGAAAAAGCTTCATCGCCAAAAAAACAGGAAGTTGTTGTAACTTTGGCGTATAGTAACCAATCTGCTCCAAATTTCTCATGCAAGATAAAACGTACGTGAAATAAATATCTGATATGCGTTTCGTGCTCGGGTGTGGCAAATTGGCTCGCTAGCGCCCCCTATTGAGTAGCCCCGACGACACGTTTCCCCTAAATTTGCGAAATTTGGTAGGTATATGTACCATGACGAGACGTAAATAAAACCCTCTTGGAGGTATACCGTAAACCCAACCGGAAGTCGGCCATATTGGATTTTATGGCGTTTTTTTACCATTTCCAGGCGCTGTACTTTAACGAACTCCTCCTAGAGATTTAACCCGATCAACTTCAAATTTGGTCAGTAGTATCTTAAGACCTTTGGGATGAAAAGTTACTCAAAGATCAAAAAGTTATCGAACTATGTTGCCGTGGCGTGGCGGCGAAAAAGCGCCTTTCGCCAAGAAACAGGAAGTTGTTGTAACTTTGACGTACATTAACCTATATGCTCCAAATTTCTCATGCCTGATAAAGGTCCCTGTCTGACGACATCCATATGCAAATTTTGACTCACAGTCATAGCGCCACCTAGTGGTAACAGGAAATATCATGTTTTACACATTGATGTACTCTGCCTCAGAAATTAATCACATCTACGTGAAACTTGGTCAGTAGTATCTTAAGACGTTTGGGATGAAAACTTATCAAAAGATCAAAAAGTTATCGAACTATGTTGCCGTGGCGTGGCGGCGAAAAAGCGCCTTTCGCCAAGAAACAGGAGGCTGTTGTTACTTGACTTTACATAGTCCAATCTGCTCCAAACTTCACAAGCTGGATAATGGACCAGGCCTGAAGACATATATGTGGTATTATGCGTGATAGTCATAGCGCCCCCTACAGGAAACAGGAAGTTGTTGTAAATTGGCTGTACATTGTCCAATCTTCCCCAAATTTGACATGTTTTATAACAGTCTTGCCCTGAAGACATGTACGTGCCCCGACGTGCGCGTTCCCCCGACGTGCGCGCGTGGGCGAGGGCCCGATCATCGCTGCTTGCAGCTTTAATTAGGGCCCGAGCACCGACAAAGTCGGTCCGAGGACCTATTGTATTTCAAATGATTATTATTAGGGCCCGAGCACCGACAAAGTCGGTCCGAGGACCTATTGTATTTCAAATGATTATTATTCTTATTATTATTATTATTATTATTATTATTCTTCCTTGTCTTTGCGCGTGAAAACGAGGTGCTTGGGATAATGAACGCGTTTTGAAATTTTGCACACGTGTCAGACGTGCGTGAAATAAATATCTGATATGGGTTTCGCGCTCGGGTGTGGCAAATTGGCTCGCTAGCGCCCCCTATTGAGTAGCCCCGACGACACGTTTCCCCTAAATTTACGAAATTTGGTAGGTATATGTACCATGACGAGACGTAAATAAAACCCTCTTGGAGGTATACCGTAAACCCAACCGGAAGTCGGCCATATTGGATTTTATGGCGTTTTTTTACCATATCCAGGCGCTGTACTTTAACGAACTCCTCCTAGAGATTTAACCCGATCAACTTAAAATTTGGTCAGTAGTATCTTAAGACCTTTGGGATGAAAAGTTACTCAAAGATCAAAAAGTTATCGAACTATGTTGCCGTGGCGTGGCGGCGAAAAAGCGCCTTTCGCCTAGAAACAGGAAGTTGTTGTAACTTTGTCGTACATTAACCTATATGCTCCAAATGTCTCATGCCTGATAAAGGTCCCTGTCTGACAACATCCATATGCAAATTTTGACTCACAGTCATAGCGCCACCTAGTGGTAACAGGAAATATCATGTTTTACACATTGATGTACTCTGCCTCAGAAATTAATCACATCTACCTGAAACTTGGTCAGTAGTATCTTAAGACCTTTGGGATGAAAACTTATCAAAAGATCAAAAAGTTATCGAACCATATTGCCGTGGCGTGGCGGCGAAAAAGCTTCTTCGCCAAGAAACAGGAAGTTGTTGTAACTTTGTCGTACATTAACCTATATGCTCAAAATTTCTCATGCCTGATAAAAGTCCCTGTCTGACACCATCCATATGCAAATTTTTACTCGCAGTCATAGCGCCACCTAGTGGTAACAGGAAATATCATGTTTTACACGTTGATGTACTCTGCCTCAGAAATTAATCACATCTACCTCAAATTTGGTCAGTAGTATCTTAAGACCTTTGGGATGAAAACTTATCAAAAGATCAAAAAGTTATCGAACCGTGTTGCCGTGGCGTGGCGGCGAAAAAGCTTCTTCGCCAAAAAACAGGAGGCTGTTGTTACTTGACTTTACATAGTCCAATCTGCTCCAAACTTCACAAGCTGGATAATGGACCAGGCCTGAAGACATATATGTGGTATTATGCGTGATAGTCATAGCGCCCCCTACAGGAAACAGGAAGTTGTTGTAAATTGGCTATACATTGTCCAATCTTCCCCAAATTTGACATGTTTTATAAGAGTCTTGCCCTGAAGACATGTACGTGCCCCGACGTGCGCGTTCCCCCGACGTGCGCGCGTGGGCGAGGGCCCGATCATCGCTGCTTGCAGCTTTAATTAGGGCCCGAGCACCGACAAAGTCGGTCCGAGGACCTATTGTATTTCAAAGGATTATTATTATTCTTATTATTATTATTCTATTATGTCTTTGAGCGTGAAAACGAGGTGCTTGGGATAATGAACTTTTTTTGAAATTTTGCACACGTGTCAGACGTGCGTGAAATGAATATCTGATATGGGTTTCGTGCTCGGGTGTGGCAAATTGGCTCGCTAGCGCCCCCTATTGAGTAGCCCCGACGACACGTTTCCCCTAAATTTACGAAATTTGGTAGGTATATGTACCATGACGAGACGTAAATAAAACCCTCTTGGAGGTATACCGTAAACCCAACCGGAAGTCGGCCATATTGGATTTTATGGCGTTTTTTTTACCATTTCCAGGCGCTGTACTTTAACGAACTCCTCCTAGAGATTTAACCCGATCAACTTCAAATTTGGTCAGTAGTATCTTAAGACCTTTGGGATGAAAAGTTACTCAAAGATCAAAAAGTTATCGAACTATGTTGCCGTGGCGTGGCGGCGAAAAAGCGCCTTTCGCCAAGAAACAGGAAGTTGTTGTAACTTTGTCGAACATTAACCTATATGCTCCAAATTTCTCATGCCTGATAAAGGTCCCTGTCTGACGACATCCATATGCAAATTTTGACTCACAGTCATAGCGCCACCTAGTGGTAAAAGGAAATATCATGTTTTACACATTGATGTACTCTGCCTCAGAAATTAATCACATCTACCTGAAACTTGGTCAGTAGTATCTTAAGACCTTTGGGAAGAAAACTTATCAAAAGATCAAAAAGTTATCGAACCATGTTGCCGTGGCGTGGCGGCGAAAAAGCTTCATCGCCAAAAAACAGGAAGTTGTTGTAACTTTGGCGTATAGTAACCAATCTGCTCCAAATTTCTCATGCAAGATAAAACGTATGTGAAATAAATATCTGATATGGGTTTCGTGCTCGGGTGTGGCAAATTGGCTCGCTAGCGCCCCCTATTGAGTAGCCCCGACGACACGTTTCCCCTAAATTTACGAAATTTGGTAGGTATATGTACCATGACGAGACGTAAATAAAACCCTCTTGGAGGTATACCGTAAACCCAACCGGAAGTCGGCCATATTGGATTTTATGGCGTTTTTTTTACCATTTCCAGGCGCTGTACTTTAACGAACTCCTCCTAGAGATTTAACCCGATCAACTTCAAATTTGGTCAGTAGTATCTTAAGACCTTTGGGATGAAAAGTTACTCAAAGATCAAAAAGTTATCGAACTATGTTGCCGTGGCGTGGCGGCGAAAAAGCGCCTTTCGCCAAGAAACAGGAAGTTGTTGTAACTTTGACGTACATTAACCTATATGCTCCAAATTTCTCATGCCTGATAAAGGTCCCTGTCTGACGACATCCATATGCAAATTTTGACTCACAGTCATAGCGCCACCTAGTGGTAACAGGAAATATCATGTTTTACACATTGATGTACTCTGCCTCAGAAATTAATCACATCTACGTGAAACTTGGTCAGTAGTATCTTAAGACCTTTGGGATGAAAACTTATCAAAAGATCAAAAAGTTATCGAACTATGTTGCCGTGGCGTGGCGGCGAAAAAGCGCCTTTCGCCAAGAAACAGGAGGCTGTTGTTACTTGACTTTACATAGTCCAATCTGCTCCAAACTTCACAAGCTGGATAATGGACCAGGCCTGAAGACATATATGTGGTATTATGCGTGATAGTCATAGCGCCCCCTACAGGAAACAGGAAGTTGTTGTAAATTGGCTGTACATTGTCCAATCTTCCCCAAATTTGACATGTTTTATAAGAGTCTTGCCCTGAAGACATGTACGTGCCCCGACGTGCGCGTTCCCCCGACGTGCGCGCGTGGGCGAGGGCCCGATCATCGCTGCTTGCAGCTTTAATTATTATTATTATTCTATTATGTCTTTGCGCGTAAAAATGAGGTGCTTGGGATAATGAACGCGTTTTGAAATTTTGCACACGTGTCAGACGTGCGTGAAATAAATATCTGATATGGGTTTCGTGCTCGGGTGTGGCAAATTGGCTCGCTAGCGCCCCCTATTGAGTAGCCCCGACGACACGTGTCCCCTAAATTTACGAAATTTGGTAGGTATATGTACCATGATGAGACGTAAATAAAACCCTCTTGGAGGTATACCGTAAACCCAACCGGAAGTCGGCCATATTGGATTTTATGGCGTTTTTTTACCATATCCAGGCGCTGTACTTTAACGAACTCCTCCTAGAGATTTAACCCGATCAACTTCAAATTTGGTCAGTAGTATCTTAAGACCTTTGGGATGAAAAGTTACTCAAAGATCAAAAAGTTATCGAACTATGTTGCCGTGGCGTGGCGGCGAAAAAGCGCCTTTCGCCAAGAAACAGGAAGTTGTTGTAACTTTGTCATACATTAACCTATATGCTCCAAATTTCTCATGCCTGATAAAGGTCCCTGTCTGACGACATCCATATGCAAATTTTGACTCACAGTCATAGCGCCACCTAGTGGTAACAGGAAATATCATGTTTTACACATTGATGTACTCTGCCTCAGAAATTAATCACATCTACCTGAAACTTGGTCAGTAGTATCTTAAGACCTTTGGGAAGAAAACTTATCAAAAGATCAAAAAGTTATCGAACCATGTTGCCGTGGCGTGGCGGCGAAAAAGCTTCATCGCCAAAAAACAGGAAGTTGTTGTAACTTTGGCGTATAGTAACCAATCTGCTCCAAATTTCTCATGCAAGATAAAACGTACGTGAAATAAATATCTGATATGGGTTTCGTGCTCGGGTGTGGCAAATTGGCTCGCTAGCGCCCCCTATTGAGTAGCCCCGACGACACGTTTCCCCTAAATTTACGAAATTTGGTAGGTATATGTACCATGACGAGATGTAAATAAAACCCTCTTGGAGGTATACCGTAAACCCAACCGGAAGTCGGCCATATTGGATTTTATGGCGTTTTTTTACCATTTCCAGGCGCTGTACTTTAACGAACTCCTCCTAGAGATTTAACCCGATCAACTTCAAATTTGGTCAGTAGTATCTTAAGACCTTTGGGATGAAAAGTTACTCAAAGATCAAAAAGTTATCGAGCTATGTTGCCGTGGCGTGGCGGCGAAAAAGCGCCTTTCGCCAAGAAACAGGAAGTTGTTGTAACTTTGACGTACATTAACCTATATGCTCCAAATTTCTCATGCCTGATAAAGGTCCCTGTCTGACGACATCCATATGCAAATTTTGACTCACAGTCATAGCGCCACCTAGTGGTAACAGGAAATATCATGTTTTACACATTGATGTACTCTGCCTCAGAAATTAATCACATCTACGTGAAACTTGGTCAGTAGTATCTTAAGACCTTTGGGATGAAAACTTATCAAAAGATCAAAAAGTTATCGAACTATGTTGCCGTGGCGTGGCGGCGAAAAAGCGCCTTTCGCCAAGAAACAGGAGGCTGTTGTTACTTGACTTTACATAGTCCAATCTGCTCCAAACTTCACAAGCTGGATAATGGACCAGGCCTGAAGACATATATGTGGTATTATGCGTGATAGTCATAGCGCCCCCTACAGGAAACAGGAAGTTGTTGTAAATTGGCTGTACATTGTCCAATCTTCCCCAAATTTGACATGTTTTATAAGAGTCTTGCCCTGAAGACATGTACGTGCCCCGACGTGCGCATTCCCCCGACGTGCGCGCGTGGGCGAGGGCCCGATCATCGCTGCTTGCAGCTTTATTTCTTATTATTAGGGCCCGAGCACCGACAAAGTCGGTCCGAGGACCTATTGTATTTCAAATGATTATTATTAGGGCCCGAGCACGAAAGTGCCAGGACCCAACGGTGTCCTGGCACGAAGTGCAAGGAACCTATTGTTTTTCTGGGTATTATTATTCTTTTTCTGCTGGAATATCGCGTTTTTGACGACCTTAGCCATCCCCAAAACTCACGAAAAGTGGAGTATGCGTCAGAACTGGTGGGAAATTCAATGTTCTGGAGTGACTGGGCTCGGGTTTCTCCAGGGGGCTCCATAGCGCCCCCTAACGTACGCAGTTTTTCAGAGAAAGTTTCTTCGATCTTCACGAAATTCAAGTATGTCATTGCTCACGCCCTCATACCTGGATTAAATGATTTTGAGATTTTTTCGGCAAACAGGAAGTCAGCCATGTTGGATTTCCTGCGTGATTTTAGAATTTACGAACGCATATTTGAAGACTTTAGGATGCACAAAAATTTATGAAACTTTACACGCATATCCAAACTAGTAATTACTTTATTTTAGTAGTGAAATTTTGCTTGGGCGTGGCATATTTGCTCTCTAGCGCCCCCTTATGTCTTTTAGATTTTGAACATACCTTTAGGTACTCGAAAACTCATGAAATTTGGCAAAATGATAGACACCTGTGAACTTTATGTAAATGTGTAGCCATTAGGCTCAGTGTGTTTAGCCGGCTCTATAGCGCCCCCTAACGCGTTGAAATTTTAACTTTGTCAAAGTTGATCCGATATTCATGAAATTTGGTATGCATATCCCACTCATCATTTGAAACATATTCCTCATTGGGTTTCATTAGCTCCGCCCACCCGGAAGTCGGCCATATTGGATTTCATGTCACTTTTAGCGTTTTATTGGCCGCGTACTTTAACGAACTCCTCCTACAGATTTAATCAGATCGATTTGAAATTTGGTCAGGACCATCTTAAGACCTTGAGGATGAAAAGTTATTAAAATCGTGAGTTTTCACTTAACGAGCGGACCGTGGCGTGGCGGCCATTTTCAGCCATTCGCCATGAAACAGGCAGTTATTGTAACTCAACTGTACATAGTCCGATCTGCCCCAAATCTCTCAGGTATGATGGTGGTCCAGTACTGATGACATGTATATGAAAAATTATACTCATAGCCCCGCCCCAAGACGTTAGCCCCGCCCCCTTTCATAACTCATGAACCGTTTGTCGTAGAGTCTTGTGGGAGGTGTCATATCACTCAGCAGAGAGTGCCTGTTTCATTGGTGAAGGTTATGCCCGCCCCCTACACATTAGCCCCGCCCCCTTTCATAACTCGTGATCCGTTTGTCGTAGAGTCTTGTGGGAAGTGTCATATAACTCAGCAGAGAGTGCCTGTTTCATTGGTGAAGGTTATGCCCGCCCCCTACACATTAGCCCCGCCCCCTTTCATAACTCATGAACCGTTTGTCGTAGAGTCTTGCGGGAGGTGTCATATCACTCAGCAGAGAGTGCCTGTTTCATTGGTGAAGGTTATGCCCGCCCCCTACACATTAGCCACGCCCCCCTTCATAACTCGTGAACCGCTTGTCGTAGAGCCTTGCGGCAGGCGTCGTGGCGCTCGTCAGAGTTTCGGTTTCACGGTGCCCGGCCGCGTCGGTCGGCGTCCCGCCAGCATCCCCGACGCGCAAGTAGGGGCGAGGGCCCGTTCATCGCTGCTTGCAGCTTTAATTCTTATTATTATTATTATTATTCTTCCTTGTCTTTGCGCGTGAAAACGAGGTGCTTGGGATAATGAACGCATTTTGAAATTTTGCACACGTGTCAGACGTGCGTGAAATAAATATCTGATATGGGTTTCGTGCTCGGGTGTGGCAAATTGGCTCGCTAGCGCCCCCTATTGAGTAGCCCCGACGACACGTTTCCCCTAAATTTACGAAATTTGGTAGGTATATGTACCATGACGAGACGTAAATAAAACCCTCTTGGAGGTATACCGTAAACCCAACCGGAAGTCGGCCATATTGGATTTTATGGCGTTTTTTTACCATATCCAGGCGCTGTACTTTAACGAACTCCTCCTAGAGATTTAACCCGATCAACTTCAAATTTGGTCAGTAGTATCTTAAGACCTTTGGGATGAAAAGTTACTCAAAGATCAAAAAGTTATCGAACTATGTTGCCGTGGCGTGGCGGCGAAAAAGCGCCTTTCGCCAAGAAACAGGAAGTTGTTGTAACTTTGTCGTACATTAACCTATATGCTCCAAATTTCTCATGCCTGATAAAGGTCCCTGTCTGACGACATCCATATGCAAATTTTGACTCACAGTCATAGCGCCACCTAGTGGTAACAGGAAATATCATGTTTTACACATTGATGTACTCTGCCTCAGAAATTAATCACATCTACCTGAAACTTGGTCAGTAGTATCTTAAGACCTTTGGGAAGAAAACTTATCAAAAGATCAAAAAGTTATCGAACCATGTTGCCGTGGCGTGGCGGCGAAAAAGCTTCATCGCCAAAAAACAGGAAGTTGTTGTAACTTTGGCGTATAGTAACCAATCTGCTCCAAATTTCTCATGCAAGATAAAACGTACGTGAAATAAATATCTGATATGGGTTTCGTGCTCGGGTGTGGCAAATTGGCTCGCTAGCGCCCCCTATTGAGTTGCCCCGACGACACGTTTCCCCTAAATTTACGAAATTTGGTAGGTATATGTACCATGACGAGACGTAAATAAAACCCTCTTGGAGGTATACCGTAAACCCAACCGGAAGTCGGCCATATTGGATTTTATGGCGTTTTTTTTACCATTTCCAGGCGCTGTACTTTAACGAACTCCTCCTAGAGATTTAACCCGATCAACTTCAAATTTGGTCAGTAGTATCTTAAGACCTTTGGGATGAAAAGTTACTCAAAGATCAAAAAGTTATCGAACTATGTTGCCGTGGCGTGGCGGCGAAAAAGCGCCTTTCGCCAAGAAACAGGAAGTTGTTGTAACTTTGACGTACATTAACCTATATGCTCCAAATTTCTCATGCCTGATAAAGGTCCCTGTCTGACGACATCCATAGGCAAAATTTGACTCACAGTCATAGCGCCACCTAGTGGTAACAGGAAATATCATGTTTTACACATTGATGTACTCTGCCTCAGAAATTAATCACATCTACGTGAAACTTGGTCAGTAGTATCTTAAGACCTTTGGGATGAAAACTTATCAAAAGATCAAAAAGTTATCGAACTATGTTGCCGTGGCGTGGCGGCGAAAAAGCGCCTTTCGCCAAGAAACAGGAGGCTGTTGTTACTTGACTTTACATAGTCCAATCTGCTCCAAACTTCACAAGCTGGATAATGGACCAGGCCTGAAGACATATATGTGGTATTATGCGTGATAGTCATAGCGCCCCCTACAGGAAACAGGAAGTTGTTGTAAATTGGCTGTACATTGTCCAATCTTCCCCAAATTTGACATGTTTTATAAGAGTCTTGCCCTGAAGACATGTACGTGCCCCGACGTGTGCGTTCCCCTGACGTGCGCGCGTGGGCGAGGGCCCGATCATCGCTGCTTGCAGCTTTAATTAGGGCCCGAGCACGAAAGTGCCAGGACCCAACGGTGTCCTGGCACGAAGTGCAAGGAACCTATTGTTTTTCTGGGGATTATTATTATTCTTTTTCCGCTGCAAGATCGCGTTTTTGACGACCTTAGCCATCCCCAAAACTCACGAAAAGTGGAGTATGCGTCAGAACTGGTGGGAAATTCAATGTTCTGGAGTGACTGGGCTCGGGTGTCTCCAGAGGGCTCCATAGCGCCCCCTAACGTACGCAGTTTTTCAGAGAAAGTTTCTTCGATCTTCACGAAATTCAAGTATGTCATTGCTCACGCCCTCATACCTGGATTAAATGATTTTGAGATTTCTTCGGCAAACAGGAAGTCAGCCATGTTGGACTTCCTGCGTGATTTTAGAATTTACGAACGCATATTTGAAGACTTTAGGATGCACAAAAATTTATGAAACTTTACACACACATCCAAACTAGTAATTACTTCATTTTAGTGGTGAAATTTTGCTTGGGCGTGGCATGTTGGCTCTCTAGCGCCCCCTTATGTCTTTCAGATTTTGAACATACCTTTAGGTACTCGAAAACTCATGAAATTTGGCAAGATGATAGACACCTGTGAACTTTATTTAAATATATAGCCATTAGGCTCAGTGTGTTTAGCCGGCTCTATAGCGCCCCCTAACGCGTTGAAATTTTAACTTTGTCAAAGTTGATCCGATAATCATGAAATTTGGTATGCATATCCCACTCATCATTTGAAACATATTCCTCATTGGGTTTCATTAGCTCCGCCCACCCGGAAGTCGGCCATATTGGATTTCATGTCACTTTTAGCATTTTATAGGCCGCGTACTTTAACGAACTCCTCCTACAGATTTAATCAGATCGATTTGAAATTTGGTCAGGACCATCTTAAGACCTTGAAGATGAAAAGTTATTAAAATCGTGAGTTTTCACTTAATGAGCGGAACGTGGCGTGGCGTCCATTTTGAGCCATTCGCCATGAAACAGGCAGTTATTGTAACTCAACTGTACATAGTCCGATCTGCCCCAAATCTCTCAGGTATGATGGTGGTCCAGTACTGATGACATGTATATGAAAAATTATACTCATAGCCCCGCCCCAAGACGTTAGCCCCGCCCCCTTTCATATCTCATGAACCGTTTATAGTAGAGTCTTGCGGGAGGTGTCATATCACTCAGCAGAGAGTGCCTGTTTCATTGGGGATGGTTAGCCCCGCCCCCTACACATTAGCCCCGCCCCCTTTCATAACTCATGATCCGTTTGTAGTAGAGTCTTGTGGGGGGTGTCATATCACTCAGCAGAGAGTGCCTGTTTCATTGGTGAAAGTTATGCCCGCCCCCTACACATTAGCCACGCCCCCTTTCATAACTCGTGATCCGTTTGTCGTAGAGTCTTGTGGGAGGTGTTATATCGCTCAGCAGAGAGTGCCTGTCGTAGAGCCTTGCGGCAGGCGTCGTGGCGCTCGTCAGAGTTTCGGCTTCACGGTGCCCGGCCGCGTCGGTCGGCGTCCCGCCAGCATCCTCGACGCGCAAGGGGCGAGGGCCCGTTCATCGCTGCTTGCAGCTTTAATTAGGGCCCGAGCACGAAAGTGCCAGGACCCAACGGTGTCCTGGCACGAAGTGCAAGGAACCTATTGTTTTTCTGGGGATTATTATTATTATTCTTTTTCCGCTGGTAGATCGCGTTTTTGACGACCTTAGCCATCCCCAAAACTCACGAAAAGTGGAGTATGCGTCAGAACTGGTGGGAAATTCAATGTTCTGGAGTGACTGGGCTCGGGTGTCTCCAGAGGGCTCCATAGCGCCCCCTAACGTACGCAGTTTTTCAGAGAAAGTTTCTTCGATCTTCACGAAATTCAAGTATGTCATTGCTCACGCCCTCATACCTGGATTAAATGATTTTGAGATTTCTTCGGCAAACAGGAAGTCAGCCATGTTGGACTTCCTGCGTGATTTTAGAATTTACGAACGCATATTTGAAGACTTTAGGATGCACAAAAATTTATGAAACTTTACACACACATCCAAACTAGTAATTACTTCATTTTAGTGGTGAAATTTTGCTTGGGCGTGGCATGTTGGCTCTCTAGCGCCCCCTTATGTCTTTCAGATTTTGAACATACCTTTAGGTACTCGAAAACTCATGAAATTTGGCAAGATGATAGACACCTGTGAACTTTATTTAAATATATAGCCATTAGGCTCAGTGTGTTTAGCCGGCTCTATAGCGCCCCCTAACGCGTTGAAATTTTAACTTTGTCAAAGTTGATCCGATAATCATGAAATTTGGTATGCATATCCCACTCATCATTTGAAACATATTCCTCATTGGGTTTCATTAGCTCCGCCCACCCGGAAGTCGGCCATATTGGATTTCATGTCACTTTTAGCATTTTATAGGCTGCGTACTTTAACGAACTCCTCCTACAGATTTAATCAGATCGATTTGAAATTTGGTCAGGACCATCTTAAGACCTTGAAGATGAAAAGTTATTAAAATCGTGAGTTTTCACTTAACGAGCGGAACGTGGCGTGGCGTCCATTTTGAGCCATTCGCCATGAAACAGGCAGTTATTGTAACTCAACTGTACATAGTCCGATCTGCCCCAAATCTCTCAGGTATGATGGTGGTCCAGTACTGATGACATGTATATGAAAAATTATACTCATAGCCCCGCCCCAAGACGTTAGCCCCGCCCCCTTTCATATCTCATGAACCGTTTATAGTAGAGTCTTGCGGGAGGTGTCATATCACTCAGCAGAGAGTGCCTGTTTCATTGGGGATGGTTAGCCCCGCCCCCTACACATTAGCCCCGCCCCCTTTCATAACTCATGATCCGTTTGTAGTAGAGTCTTGTGGGGGGTGTCATATCACTCAGCAGAGAGTGCCTGTTTCATTGGTGAAAGTTATGCCCGCCCCCTACACATTAGCCACGCCCCCTTTCATAACTCGTGATCCGTTTGTCGTAGAGTCTTGTGGGAGGTGTTATATCGCTCAGCAGAGAGTGCCTGTCGTAGAGCCTTGCGGCAGGCGTCGTGGCGCTCGTCAGAGTTTCGGCTTCACGGTGCCCGGCCGCGTCGGTCGGCGTCCCGCCAGCATCCTCGACGCGCAAGGGGCGAGGGCCCGTTCATCGCTGCTTGCAGCTTTAATTATTATTCTTTTTCCGCTGCAAGATCGCGTTTTTGACGACCTTAGCCATCCCCAAAACTCACGAAAAGTGGAGTATGCGTCAGAACTGGTGGGAAATTCAATGTTCTGGAGTGACTGGGCTCGGGTGTCTCCAGAGGGCTCCATAGCGCCCCCTAACGTACGCAGTTTTTCAGAGAAAGTTTCTTCGATCTTCACGAAATTCAAGTATGTCATTGCTCACGCCCTCATACCTGGATTAAATGATTTTGAGATTTCTTCGGCAAACAGGAAGTCAGCCATGTTGGACTTCCTGCGTGATTTTAGAATTTACGAACGCATATTTGAAGACTTTAGGATGCACAAAAATTTATGAAACTTTACACACACATCCAAACTAGTAATTACTTCATTTTAGTGGTGAAATTTTGCTTGGGCGTGGCATGTTGGCTCTCTAGCGCCCCCTTATGTCTTTCAGATTTTGAACATACCTTTAGGTACTCGAAAACTCATGAAATTTGGCAAGATGATAGACACCTGTGAACTTTATTTAAATATATAGCCATTAGGCTCAGTGTGTTTAGCCGGCTCTATAGCGCCCCCTAACGCGTTGAAATTTTAACTTTGTCAAAGTTGATCCGATAATCATGAAATTTGGTATGCATATCCCACTCATCATTTGAAACATATTCCTCATTGGGTTTCATTAGCTCCGCCCACCCGGAAGTCGGCCATATTGGATTTCATGTCACTTTTAGCATTTTATAGGCCGCGTACTTTAACGAACTCCTCCTACAGATTTAATCAGATCGATTTGAAATTTGGTCAGGACCATCTTAAGACCTTGAAGATGAAAAGTTATTAAAATCGTGAGTTTTCACTTAACGAGCGGAACGTGGCGTGGCGTCCATTTTGAGCCATTCGCCATGAAACAGGCAGTTATTGTAACTCAACTGTACATAGTCCGATCTGCCCCAAATCTCTCAGGTATGATGGTGGTCCAGTACTGATGACATGTATATGAAAAATTATACTCATAGCCCCGCCCCAAGACGTTAGCCCCGCCCCCGTTCATATCTCATGAACCGTTTATAGTAGAGTCTTGCGGGAGGTGTCATATCACTCAGCAGAGAGTGCCTGTTTCATTGGGGATGGTTAGCCCCGCCCCCTACACATTAGCCCCGCCCCCTTTCATAACTCATGATCCGTTTGTAGTAGAGTCTTGTGGGGGGTGTCATATCACTCAGCAGAGAGTGCCTGTTTCATTGGTGAAAGTTATGCCCGCCCCCTACACATTAGCCACGCCCCCTTTCATAACTCGTGATCCGTTTGTCGTAGAGTCTTGTGGGAGGTGTTATATCGCTCAGCAGAGAGTGCCTGTCGTAGAGCCTTGCGGCAGGCGTCGTGGCGCTCGTCAGAGTTTCGGCTTCACGGTGCCCGGCCGCGTCGGTCGGCGTCCCGCCAGCATCCTCGACGCGCAAGGGGCGAGGGCCCGTTCATCGCTGCTTGCAGCTTTAATTAGGGCCCGAGCACGAAAGTGCCAGGACCCAACGGTGTCCTGGCACGAAGTGCAAGGAACCTATTGTTTTTCTGGGGATTATTATTAGGGCCCGAGCACGAAAGTGCCAGGACCCAACGGTGTCCTGGCACGAAGTGCAAGGAACCTATTGTTTTTTCTGGGGATTATTATTATTAGGGCCCGAGCACGAAAGTGCCAGGACCCAACGGTGTCCTGGCACGAAGTGCAAGGAACCTATTGTTTTTCTGGGGATTATTATTATTATTAGGGCCCGAGCACGAAAGTGCCAGGACCCAACGGTGTCCTGGCACGAAGTGCAAGGAACCTATTGTTTTTCTGGGGATTATTATTAGGGCCCGAGCACGAAAGTGCCAGGACCCAACGGTGTCCTGGCACGAAGTGCAAGGAACCTATTGTTTTTCTGGGGATTATTATTATTATTCTTTTTCCGCTGCGAGATCGCGTTTTTGACGACCTTAGCCATCCCCAAAACTCACGAAAAGTGGAGTATGCGTCAGAACTGGTGGGAAATTCAATGTTCTGGAGTGACTGGGCTCGGGTGTCTCCAGAGGGCTCCATAGCGCCCCCTAACGTACGCAGTTTTTCAGAGAAAGTTTCTTCGATCTTCACGAAATTCAAGTATGTCATTGCTCACGCCCTCATACCTGGATTAAATGATTTTGAGATTTCTTCGGCAAACAGGAAGTCAGCCATGTTGGACTTCCTGCGTGATTTTAGAATTTACGAACGCATATTTGAAGACTTTAGGATGCACAAAAATTTATGAAACTTTACACACACATCCAAACTAGTAATTACTTCATTTTAGTGGTGAAATTTTGCTTGGGCGTGGCATGTTGGCTCTCTAGCGCCCCCTTATGTCTTTCAGATTTTGAACATACCTTTAGGTACTCGAAAACTCATGAAATTTGGCAAGATGATAGACACCTGTGAACTTTATTTAAATATATAGCCATTAGGCTCAGTGTGTTTAGCCGGCTCTATAGCGCCCCCTAACGCGTTGAAATTTTAACTTTGTCAAAGTTGATCCGATAATCATGAAATTTGGTATGCATATCCCACTCATCATTTGAAACATATTCCTCATTGGGTTTCATTAGCTCCGCCCACCCGGAAGTCGGCCATATTGGATTTCATGTCACTTTTAGCATTTTATAGGCCGCGTACTTTAACGAACTCCTCCTACAGATTTAATCAGATCGATTTGAAATTTGGTCAGGACCATCTTAAGACCTTGAAGATGAAAAGTTATTAAAATCGTGAGTTTTCACTTAACGAGCGGAACGTGGCGTGGCGTCCATTTTGAGCCATTCGCCATGAAACAGGCAGTTATTGTAACTCAACTGTACATAGTCCGATCTGCCCCAAATCTCTCAGGTATGATGGTGGTCCAGTACTGATGACATGTATATGAAAAATTATACTCATAGCCCCGCCCCAAGACGTTAGCCCCGCCCCCTTTCATATCTCATGAACCGTTTATAGTAGAGTCTTGCGGGAGGTGTCATATCACTCAGCAGAGAGTGCCTGTTTCATTGGGGATGGTTAGCCCCGCCCCCTACACATTAGCCCCGCCCCCTTTCATAACTCATGATCCGTTTGTAGTAGAGTCTTGTGGGGGGTGTCATATCACTCAGCAGAGAGTGCCTGTTTCATTGGTGAAAGTTATGCCCGCCCCCTACACATTAGCCACGCCCCCTTTCATAACTCGTGATCCGTTTGTCGTAGAGTCTTGTGGGAGGTGTTATATCGCTCAGCAGAGAGTGCCTGTCGTAGAGCCTTGCGGCAGGCGTCGTGGCGCTCGTCAGAGTTTCGGCTTCACGGTGCCCGGCCGCGTCGGTCGGCGTCCCGCCAGCATCCCCGACGCGCAAGGGGCGAGGGCCCGTTCATCGCTGCTTGCAGCTTTAATTAGGGCCCGAGCACGAAAGTGCCAGGACCCAACGGTGTCCTGGCACGAAGTGCAAGGAACCTATTGTTTTTCTGGGGATTATTATTATTATTCTTTTTCCGCTGCGAGATCGCGTTTTTGACGACCTTAGCCATCCCCAAAACTCACGAAAAGTGGAGTATGCGTCAGAACTGGTGGGAAATTCAATGTTCTGGAGTGACTGGGCTCGGGTGTCTCCAGAGGGCTCCATAGCGCCCCCTAACGTACGCAGTTTTTCAGAGAAAGTTTCTTCGATCTTCACGAAATTCAAGTATGTCATTGCTCACGCCCTCATACCTGGATTAAATGATTTTGAGATTTCTTCGGCAAACAGGAAGTCAGCCATGTTGGACTTCCTGCGTGATTTTAGAATTTACGAACGCATATTTGAAGACTTTAGGATGCACAAAAATTTATGAAACTTTACACACACATCCAAACTAGTAATTACTTAATTTTAGTGGTGAAATTTTGCTTGGGCGTGGCATGTTGGCTCTCTAGCGCCCCCTTATGTCTTTCAGATTTTGAACATACCTTTAGGTACTCGAAAACTCATGAAATTTGGCAAGATGATAGACACCTGTGAACTTTATTTAAATATATAGCCATTAGGCTCAGTGTGTTTAGCCGGCTCTATAGCGCCCCCTAACGCGTTGAAATTTTAACTTTGTCAAAGTTGATCCGATAATCATGAAATTTGGTATGCATATCCCACTCATCATTTGAAACATATTCCTCATTGGGTTTCATTAGCTCCGCCCACCCGGAAGTCGGCCATATTGGATTTCATGTCACTTTTAGCATTTTATAGGCCGCGTACTTTAACGAACTCCTCCTACAGATTTAATCAGATCGATTTGAAATTTGGTCAGGACCATCTTAAGACCTTGAAGATGAAAAGTTATTAAAATCGTGAGTTTTCACTTAACGAGCGGAACGTGGCGTGGCGTCCATTTTGAGCCATTCGCCATGAAACAGGCAGTTATTGTAACTCAACTGTACATAGTCCGATCTGCCCCAAATCTCTCAGGTATGATGGTGGTCCAGTACTGATGACATGTATATGAAAAATTATACTCATAGCCCCGCCCCAAGACGTTAGCCCCGCCCCCTTTCATATCTCATGAACCGTTTATAGTAGAGTCTTGCGGGAGGTGTCATATCACTCAGCAGAGAGTGCCTGTTTCATTGGGGATGGTTAGCCCCGCCCCCTACACAATAGCCCCGCCCCCTTTCATAACTCATGATCCGTTTGTAGTAGAGTCTTGTGGGGGGTGTCATATCACTCAGCAGAGAGTGCCTGTTTCATTGGTGAAAGTTATGCCCGCCCCCTACACATTAGCCACGCCCCCTTTCATAACTCGTGATCCGTTTGTCGTAGAGTCTTGTGGGAGGTGTTATATCGCTCAGCAGAGAGTGCCTGTCGTAGAGCCTTGCGGCAGGCGTCGTGGCGCTCGTCAGAGTTTCGGCTTCACGGTGCCCGGCCGCGTCGGTCGGCGTCCCGCCAGCATCCTCGACGCGCAAGGGGCGAGGGCCCGTTCATCGCTGCTTGCAGCTTTAATTATTATTCTTTTTCCGCTGCAAGATCGCGTTTTTGACGACCTTAGCCATCCCCAAAACTCACGAAAAGTGGAGTATGCGTCAGAACTGGTGGGAAATTCAATGTTCTGGAGTGACTGGGCTCGGGTGTCTCCAGAGGGCTCCATAGCGCCCCCTAACGTACGCAGTTTTTCAGAGAAAGTTTCTTCGATCTTCACGAAATTCAAGTATGTCATTGCTCACGCCCTCATACCTGGATTAAATGATTTTGAGATTTCTTCGGCAAACAGGAAGTCAGCCATGTTGGACTTCCTGCGTGATTTTAGAATTTACGAACGCATATTTGAAGACTTTAGGATGCACAAAAATTTATGAAACTTTACACACACATCCAAACTAGTAATTACTTCATTTTAGTGGTGAAATTTTGCTTGGGCGTGGCATGTTGGCTCTCTAGCGCCCCCTTATGTCTTTCAGATTTTGAACATACCTTTAGGTACTCGAAAACTCATGAAATTTGGCAAGATGATAGACACCTGTGAACTTTATTTAAATATATAGCCATTAGGCTCAGTGTGTTTAGCCGGCTCTATAGCGCCCCCTAACGCGTTGAAATTTTAACTTTGTCAAAGTTGATCCGATAATCATGAAATTTGGTATGCATATCCCACTCATCATTTGAAACATATTCCTCATTGGGTTTCATTAGCTCCGCCCACCCGGAAGTCGGCCATATTGGATTTCATGTCACTTTTAGCATTTTATAGGCCGCGTACTTTAACGAACTCCTCCTACAGATTTAATCAGATCGATTTGAAATTTGGTCAGGACCATCTTAAGACCTTGAAGATGAAAAGTTATTAAAATCGTGAGTTTTCACTTAACGAGCGGAACGTGGCGTGGCGTCCATTTTGAGCCATTCGCCATGAAACAGGCAGTTATTGTAACTCAACTGTACATAGTCCGATCTGC
The DNA here is from genome assembly GCF_015220745.1 of Sebastes umbrosus. NCBI lineage: Eukaryota > Metazoa > Chordata > Actinopteri > Perciformes > Sebastidae > Sebastes > Sebastes umbrosus. Next base: position 31,774,502 of record NC_051281.1, on the reverse strand, counting down.
CCCAAATCTCTCAGGTATGATGGTGGTCCAGTACTGATGACATGTATATGAAAAATTATACTCATAGCCCCGCCCCAAGACGTTAGCCCCGCCCCCTTTCATATCTCATGAACCGTTTATAGTAGAGTCTTGCGGGAGGTGTCATATCACTCAGCAGAGAGTGCCTGTTTCATTGGGGATGGTTAGCCCCGCCCCCTACACATTAGCCCCGCCCCCATTCATAACTCATGATCCGTTTGTAGTAGAGTCTTGTGGGGGGTGTCATATCACTCAGCAGAGAGTGCCTGTTTCATTGGTGAAAGTTATGCCCGCCCCCTACACATTAGCCACGCCCCCTTTCATAACTCGTGATCCGTTTGTCGTAGAGTCTTGTGGGAGGTGTTATATCGCTCAGCAGAGAGTGCCTGTCGTAGAGCCTTGCGGCAGGCGTCGTGGCGCTCGTCAGAGTTTCGGCTTCACGGTGCCCGGCCGCGTCGGTCGGCGTCCCGCCAGCATCCTCGACGCGCAAGGGGCGAGGGCCCGTTCATCGCTGCTTGCAGCTTTAATTATTATTCTTTTTCCGCTGGTAGATCGCGTTTTTGACGACCTTAGCCATCCCCAAAACTCACGAAAAGTGGAGTATGCGTCAGAACTGGTGGGAAATTCAATGTTCTGGAGTGACTGGGCTCGGGTGTCTCCAGAGGGCTCCATAGCGCCCCCTAACGTACGCAGTTTTTCAGAGAAAGTTTCTTCGATCTTCACGAAATTCAAGTATGTCATTGCTCACGCCCTCATACCTGGATTAAATGATTTTGAGATTTCTTCGGCAAACAGGAAGTCAGCCATGTTGGACTTCCTGCGTGATTTTAGAATTTACGAACGCATATTTGAAGACTTTAGGATGCACAAAAATTTATGAAACTTTACACACACATCCAAACTAGTAATTACTTCATTTTAGTGGTGAAATTTTGCTTGGGCGTGGCATGTTGGCTCTCTAGCGCCCCCTTATGTCTTTCAGATTTTGAACATACCTTTAGGTACTCGAAAACTCATGAAATTTGGCAAGATGATAGACACCTGTGAACTTTATTTAAATATATAGCCATTAGGCTCAGTGTGTTTAGCCGGCTCTATAGCGCCCCCTAACGCGTTGAAATTTTAACTTTGTCAAAGTTGATCCGATAATCATGAAATTTGGTATGCATATCCCACTCATCATTTGAAACATATTCCTCATTGGGTTTCATTAGCTCCGCCCACCCGGAAGTCGGCCATATTGGATTTCATGTCACTTTTAGCATTTTATAGGCCGCGTACTTTAACGAACTCCTCCTACAGATTTAATCAGATCGATTTGAAATTTGGTCAGGACCATCTTAAGACCTTGAAGATGAAAAGTTATTAAAATCGTGAGTTTTCACTTAACGAGCGGAACGTGGCGTGGCGTCCATTTTGAGCCATTCGCCATGAAACAGGCAGTTATTGTAACTCAACTGTACATAGTCCGATCTGCCCCAAATCTCTCAGGTATGATGGTGGTCCAGTACTGATGACATGTATATGAAAAATTATACTCATAGCCCCGCCCCAAGACGTTAGCCCCGCCCCCTTTCATATCTCATGAACCGTTTATAGTAGAGTCTTGCGGGAGGTGTCATATCACTCAGCAGAGAGTGCCTGTTTCATTGGGGATGGTTAGCCCCGCCCCCTACACATTAGCCCCGCCCCCTTTCATAACTCATGATCCGTTTGTAGTAGAGTCTTGTGGGGGGTGTCATATCACTCAGCAGAGAGTGCCTGTTTCATTGGTGAAAGTTATGCCCGCCCCCTACACATTAGCCACGCCCCCTTTCATAACTCGTGATCCGTTTGTCGTAGAGTCTTGTGGGAGGTGTTATATCGCTCAGCAGAGAGTGCCTGTCGTAGAGCCTTGCGGCAGGCGTCGTGGCGCTCGTCAGAGTTTCGGCTTCACGGTGCCCGGCCGCGTCGGTCGGCGTCCCGCCAGCATCCTCGACGCGCAAGGGGCGAGGGCCCGTTCATCGCTGCTTGCAGCTTTAATTATTATTATTATTCTTTTTCCGCTGGTAGATCGCGTTTTTGACGACCTTAGCCATCCCCAAAACTCACGAAAAGTGGAGTATGCGTCAGAACTGGTGGGAAATTCAATGTTCTGGAGTGACTGGGCTCGGGTGTCTCCAGAGGGCTCCATAGCGCCCCCTAACGTACGCAGTTTTTCAGAGAAAGTTTCTTCGATCTTCACGAAATTCAAGTATGTCATTGCTCACGCCCTCATACCTGGATTAAATGATTTTGAGATTTCTTCGGCAAACAGGAAGTCAGCCATGTTGGACTTCCTGCGTGATTTTAGAATTTACGAACGCATATTTGAAGACTTTAGGATGCACAAAAATTTATGAAACTTTACACACACATCCAAACTAGTAATTACTTCATTTTAGTGGTGAAATTTTGCTTGGGCGTGGCATGTTGGCTCTCTAGCGCCCCCTTATGTCTTTCAGATTTTGAACATACCTTTAGGTACTCGAAAACTCATGAAATTTGGCAAGATGATACACACCTGTGAACTTTATTTAAATATATAGCCATTAGGCTCAGTGTGTTTAGCCGGCTCTATAGCGCCCCCTAACGCGTTGAAATTTTAACTTTGTCAAAGTTGATCCGATAATCATGAAATTTGGTATGCATATCCCACTCATCATTTGAAACATATTCCTCATTGGGTTTCATTAGCTCCGCCCACCCGGAAGTCGGCCATATTGGATTTCATGTCACTTTTAGCATTTTATAGGCCGCGTACTTTAACGAACTCCTCCTACAGATTTAATCAGATCGATTTGAAATTTGGTCAGGACCATCTTAAGACCTTGAAGATGAAAAGTTATTAAAATCGTGAGTTTTCAATTAACGAGCGGAACGTGGCGTGGCGTCCATTTTGAGCCATTCGCCATGAAACAGGCAGTTATTGTAACTCAACTGTACATAGTCCGATCTGCCCCAAATCTCTCAGGTATGATGGTGGTCCAGTACTGATGACATGTATATGAAAAATTATACTCATAGCCCCGCCCCAAGACGTTTGCCCCGCCCCCTTTCATATCTCATGAACCGTTTATAGTAGAGTCTTGCGGGAGGTGTCATATCACTCAGCAGAGAGTGCCTGTTTCATTGGGGATGGTTAGCCCCGCCCCCTACACATTAGCCCCGCCCCCTTTCATAACTCATGATCCGTTTGTAGTAGAGTCTTGTGGGGGGTGTCATATCACTCAGCAGAGAGTGCCTGTTTCATTGGTGAAAGTTATGCCCGCCCCCTACACATTAGCCACGCCCCCTTTCATAACTCGTGATCCGTTTGTCGTAGAGTCTTGTGGGAGGTGTTATATCGCTCAGCAGAGAGTGCCTGTCGTAGAGCCTTGCGGCAGGCGTCGTGGCGCTCGTCAGAGTTTCGGCTTCACGGTGCCCGGCCGCGTCGGTCGGCGTCCCGCCAGCATCCTCGACGCGCAAGGGGCGAGGGCCCGTTCATCGCTGCTTGCAGCTTTAATTATTCTTATTATTCTATTATGTCTTTGAGCGTGAAAACGAGGTGCTTGGGATAATGAACTTTTTTTGAAATTTTGCACACGTGTCAGACGTGCGTGAAATGAATATCTGATATGGGTTTCGTGCTCGGGTGTGGCAAATTGGCTCGCTAGCGCCCCCTATTGAGTAGCCCCGACGACACGTTTCTCCTAAATTTACGAAATTTGGTAGGTATATGTACCATGATGAGACGTAAATAAAACCCTCTTGGAGGTATACCGTAAACCCAACCGGAAGTCGGCCATATTGGATTTTATGGCGTTTTTTTTACCATATCCAGGCGCTGTACTTTAACGAACTCCTCCTAGAGATTTAACCCGATCAACTTCAAATTTGGTCAGTAGTATCTTAAGACCTTTGGGATGAAAAGTTACTCAAAGATCAAAAAGTTATCGAACTATGTTGCCGTGGCGTGGCGGCGAAAAAGCGCCTTTCGCCAAGAAACAGGAAGTTGTTGTAACTTTGTCGTACATTAACCTATATGCTCCAAATTTCTCATGCCTGATAAAGGTCCCTGTCTGACGACATCCATATGCAAATTTTGACTCACAGTCATAGCGCCACCTAGTGGTAACAGGAAATATCATGTTTTACACATTGATGTACTCTGCCTCAGAAATTAATCACATCTACCTGAAACTTGGTCAGTAGTATCTTAAGACCTTTGGGAAGAAAACTTATCAAAAGATCAAAAAGTTATCGAACCATGTTGCCGTGGCGTGGCGGCGAAAAAGCTTCATCGCCAAAAAACAGGAAGTTGTTGTAACTTTGGCGTATAGTAACCAATCTGCTCCAAATTTCTCATGCAAGATAAAACGTACGTGAAATAAATATCTGATATGGGTTTCGTGCTCGGGTGTGGCAAATTGGCTCGCTAGCGCCCCCTATTGAGTAGCCCCGACGACACGTTTCCCCTAAATTTACGAAATTTGGTAGGTATATGTACCATGACGAGACGTAAATAAAACCCTCTTGGAGGTATACCGTAAACCCAACCGGAAGTCGGCCATATTGGATTTTATGGCGTTTTTTTTACCATTTCCAGGCGCTGTACTTTAACGAACTCCTCCTAGAGATTTAACCCGATCAACTTCAAATTTGGTCAGTAGTATCTTAAGACCTTTGGGATGAAAAGTTACTCAAAGATCAAAAAGTTATCGAACTATGTTGCCGTGGCGTGGCGGCGAAAAAGCGCCTTTCGCCAAGAAACAGGAAGTTGTTGTAACTTTGACGTACATTAACCTATATGCTCCAAATTTCTCATGCCTGATAAAGGTCCCTGTCTGACGACATTCATATGCAAATTTTGACTCACAGTCATAGCGCCACCTAGTGGTAACAGGAAATATCATGTTTTACACATTGATGTACTCTGCCTCAGAAATTAATCACATCTACGTGAAACTTGGTCAGTAGTATCTTAAGACCTTTGGGATGAAAACTTATCAAAAGATCAAAAAGTTATCGAACTATGTTGCCGTGGCGTGGCGGCGAAAAAGCGCCTTTCGCCAAGAAACAGGAAGTTGTTGTAACTTTGACGTACATTAACCTATATGCTCCAAATTTCTCATGCCTGATAAAGGTCCCTGTCTGACGACATCCATATGCAAATTTTGACTCACAGTCATAGCGCCACCTAGTGGTAACAGGAAATATCATGTTTTACACATTGATGTACTCTGCCTCAGAAATTAATCACATCTACGTGAAACATGGTCAGTAGTATCTTAAGACCTTTGGGATGAAAACTTATCAAAAGATCAAAAATTTATCGAACTATGTTGCCGTGGCGTGGCGGCGAAAAAGCGCCTTTCGCCAAGAAACAGGAGGCTGTTGTTACTTGACTTTACATAGTCCAATCTGCTCCAAACTTCACAAGCTGGATAATGGACCAGGCCTGAAGACATATATGTGGTATTATGCGTGATAGTCATAGCGCCCCCTACAGGAAACAGGAAGTTGTTGTAAATTGGCTGTACATTGTCCAATCTTCCCCAAATTTGACATGTTTTATAAGAGTCTTGCCCTGAAGACATGTACATGCCCCGACGTGCGCATTCCCCCGACGTGCGCGCGTGGGCGAGGGCCCGATCATCGCTGCTTGCAGCTTTAATTCTTATTATTATTCTATTATGTCTTTGCGCGTAAAAATGAGGTGCTTGGGATAATGAACGCTTTTTGAAATTTTGCACACGTGTCAGACGTGCGTGAAATAAATATCTGATATGGGTTTCGTGCTCGGGTGTGGCAAATTGGCTCGCTAGCGCCCCCTATTGAGTAGCCCCGACGACACGTTTCTCCTAAATTTACGAAATTTGGTAGGTATATGTACCATGATGAGACGTAAATAAAACCCTCTTGGAGGTATACCGTAAACCCAACCGGAAGTCGGCCATAATGGATTTTATGGCGTTTTTCTCCATATCCAGGCGCTGTACTTTAACGAACTCCTCCTAGAGATTTAACTCGATCAACTTCAAATTTGGTCAGTAGTATCTTAAGACCTTTGGGATGAAATGTTACTCAAAGATCAAAAAGTTATCGAACTATGTTGCCGTGGCGTGGCGGCGAAAAAGCGCCTTTCGCCAAGAAACAGGAAGTTGTTGTAACTTTGTCGTACATTAACCTATATGCTCCAAATTTCTCATGCCTGTTAAAGGTCCCTGTCTGACAACATCCATATGCAAATTTTGACTCACAGTCATAGCGCCACCTAGTTTTAACAGGAAATATCATGTTTTACATGTTGACGTACTCTGCCTTAGAAATTTATCACATCTACCTGAAACTTGGTCAGTAGTATCTTAAGACCTTTGGGATGAAAAGTTACTCAAAGATCAAAAAGTTATCGAACTATGTTGCCGTGGCGTGGCGGCGAAAAAGCGCCTTTCGCCAAGAAACAGGAAGTTGTTGTAACTTTGTCGTACATTAACCTATATGCTCCAAATTTCTCATGCCTGATAAAAGTCCCTCTCTGACACCATCCATATGCAAATTTTGGCTCGCAGTCATAGCGCCACCTAGTGGTAACAGGAAATATCATGTTTTACACATTGATGTACTCTGCCTCAGAAATTAATCACATCTACCTGAAACTTGGTCAGTAGTATCTTAAGACCTTTGGGATGAAAAGTTACTCAAAGATCAAAAAGTTATCGAACTATGTTGCCGTGGCGTGGCGGCGAAAAAGCGCCTTTCGCCAAGAAACAGGAAGTTGTTGTAACTTTGACGTACATTAACCTATATGCTCCAAATTTCTCATGCCTGATAAAGGTCCCTGTCTGACGACATCCATATGCAAATTTTGACTCACAGTCATAGCGCCACCTAGTGGTAACAGGAAATATCATGTTTTACACATTGATGTACTCTGCCTCAGAAATTAATCACATCTACGTGAAACTTGGTCAGTAGTATCTTAAGACCTTTGGGATGAAAATTTATCAAAAGATCAAAAAGTTATCGAACTATGTTGCCGTGGCGTGGCGGAGAAAAAGCGCCTTTCGCCAAGAAACAGGAGGCTGTTGTTACTTGACTTTACATAGTCCAATCTGCTCCAAACTTCACAAGCTGGATAATGGACCAGGCCTGAAGACATATATGTGGTATTATGCGTGATAGTCATAGCGCCCCCTACAGGAAACAGGACGTTGTTGTAAATTGGCTGTACATTGTCCAATCTTCCCCAAATTTGACATGTTTTATAAGAGTCTTGCCCTGAAGACATGTACGTGCCCCGACGTGCGCGTTCCCCTGACGTGCGCGCGTGGGCGAGGGCCCGATCATCGCTGCTTGCAGCTTTAATTAGGGCCCGAGCACCGACAAAGTCGGTCCGAGGACCTATTGTATTTCAAATGATTATTATTAGGGCCCGAGCACCGACAAAGTCGGTCCGAGGACCTATTGTATTTCAAATGATTATTATTCTTATTATTAGGGCCCGAGCACCGACAAAGTCGGTCCGAGGACCTATTGTAATTCAAATGATTATTATTCTTATTATTATTATTAGGGCCCGAGCACCGACAAAGTCGGTCCGAGGACCTATTGTATTTCAAATGATTATTAGGGCCCGAGCACCGACAAAGTCGGTCCGAGGACCTATTGTAATTCAAATGATTATTATTCTTATTATTATTATTATTATTATTCTTATTATTATTATTCTATTATGTCTTTGAGCGTGAAAACGAGGTGCTTGGGATAATGAACTTTTTTTGAAATTTTGCACACGTGTCAGACGTGCGTGAAATGAATATCTGATATGGGTTTCGTGCTCGGGTGTGGCAAATTGGCTCGCTAGCGCCCCCTATTGAGTAGCCCCGACGACACGTTTCCCCTAAATTTACGAAATTTGGTAGGTATATGTACCATGACGAGACGTAAATAAAACCCTCTTGGAGGTATACCGTAAACCCAACCGGAAGTCGGCCATATTGGATTTTATGGCGTTTTTTTACCATTTCCAGGCGCTGTACTTTAACGAACTCCTCCTAGAGATTTAACCCGATCAACTTCAAATTTGGTCAGTAGTATCTTAAGACCTTTGGGATGAAAAGTTACTCAAAGATCAAAAAGTTATCGAACTATGTTGCCGTGGCGTGGCGGCGAAAAAGCGCCTTTCGCCAAGAAACAGGAAGTTGTTGTAACTTTGTCGTACATTAACCTATATGCTCCAAATTTCTCATGCCTGATAAAAGTCCCTCTCTGACACCATCCATATGCAAATTTTGGCTCGCAGTCATAGCGCCACCTAGTGGTAACAGGAAATATCATGTTTTACACATTGATGTACTCTGCCTCAGAAATTAATCACATCTACCTGAAACTTGGTCAGTAGTATCTTAAGACCTTTGGGAAGAAAACTTATCAAAAGATCAAAAAGTTATCGAACCATGTTGCCGTGGCGTGGCGGCGAAAAAGCTTCATCGCCACAAAACAGGAAGTTGTTGTAACTTTGGCGTATAGTAACCAATCTGCTCCAAATTTCTCATGCAAGATAAAACGTACATGAAATAAATATCTGATATGGGTTTCGTGCTCGGGTGTGGCAAATTGGCTCGCTAGCGCCCCCTATTGAGTAGCCCCGACGACATGTTTCCCCTAAATTTACGAAATTTGGTAGGTATATGTACCATGACGAGACGTAAATAAAACCCTCTTGGAGGTATACCGTAAACCCAACCGGAAGTCGGCCATATTGGATTTTATGGCGTTTTTTTACCATTTCCAGGCGCTGTACTTTAACGAACTCCTCCTAGAGATTTAACCCGATCAACTTCAAATTTGGTCAGTAGTATCTTAAGACCTTTGGGATGAAAAGTTACTCAAAGATCAAAAAGTTATCGAACTATGTTGCCGTGGCGGCGAAAAAGCGCCTTTCGCCAAGAAACAGGAAGTTGTTGTAACTTTGTCGTACATTAACATATATGCTCCAAATTTCTCATGCCTGATAAAGGTCCCTGTCTGACGACATCCATATGCAAATTTTGACTCACAGTCATAGCGCCACCTAGTGCTAACAGGAAATATCATGTTTTACACATTGATGTACTCTGCCTCAGAAATTAATCACATCTACGTGAAACTTGGTCAGTAGTATCTTAAGACCTTTGGGATGAAAACTTATCAAAAGATCAAAAAGTTATCGAACTATGTTGCCGTGGCGTGGCGGCGAAAAAGCGCCTTTCGCCAAGAAACAGGAGGCTGTTGTTACTTGACTTTACATAGTCCAATCTGCTCCAAACTTCACAAGCTGGATAATGGACCAGGCCTGAAGACATATATGTGGTATTATGCGTGATAGTCATAGCGCCCCCTCCAGGAAACAGGAAGTTGTTGTAAATTGGCTGTACATTGTCCAATCTTCCCCAAATTTGACATGTTTTATAAGAGTCTTGCCCTGAAGACATGTACGTGCCCCGACGTGCGCGTTCCCCCGACGTGCGCGCGTGGGCGAGGGCCCGATCATCGCTGCTTGCAGCTTTAATTATTATTATTATTATTATTCTTCCTTGTCTTTGCGCGTGAAAACGAGGTGCTTGGGATAATGAACTTTTTTTGAAATTTTGCACACGTGTCAGACGTGCGTGAAATGAATATCTGATATGGGTTTCGTGCTCGGGTGTGGCAAATTGGCTCGCTAGCGCCCCCTATTGAGTAGCCCCGACGACACGTTTCTCCTAAATTTACGAAATTTGGTAGGTATATGTACCATGATGAGACGTAAATAAAACCCTCTTGGAGGTATACCGTAAACCCAACCGGAAGTCGGCCATATTGGATTTTATGGCGTTTTTTTACCATATCCAGGCGCTGTACTTTAACGAACTCCTCCTAGAGATTTAACCCGATCAACTTCAAATTTGGTCAGTAGTATCTTAAGACCTTTGGGATGAAAAGTTACTCAAAGATCAAAAAGTTATCGAACTATGTTGCCGTGGCGTGGCGGCGAAAAAGCGCCTTTCGCCAAGAAACAGGAAGTTGTTGTAACTTTGTCGTACATTAACCTATATGCTCCAAATTTCTCATGCCTGATAAAAGTCCCTCTCTGACACCATCCATATGCAAATTTTGGCTCGCAGTCATAGCGCCACCTAGTGGTAACAGGAAATATCATGTTTTACACATTGATGTACTCTGCCTCAGAAATTAATCACATCTACCTGAAACTTGGTCAGTAGTATCTTAAGACCTTTGGGATGAAAACTTATCAAAAGATCAAAAAGTTATCGAACCATGTTGCCGTGGCGTGGCGGCGAAAAAGCTTCATCGCCAAAAAACAGGAAGTTGTTGTAACTTTGGCGTATAGTAACCAATCTGCTCCAAATTTCTCATGCAAGATAAAACGTACGTGAAATAAATATCTGATATGGGTTTCGTGCTCGGGTGTGGCAAATTGGCTCGCTAGCGCCCCCTATTGAGTAGCCCCGACGACACGTTTCCCCTAAATTTACGAAATTTGGTAGGTATATGTACCATGACGAGACGTAAATAAAACCCTCTTGGAGGTATACCGTAAACCCAACCGGAAGTCGGCCATATTGGATTTTATGGCGTTTTTTTACCATTTCCAGGCGCTGTACTTTAACGAACTCCTCCTAGAGATTTAACCCGATCAACTTCAAATTTGGTCAGTAGTATCTTAAGACCTTTGGGATGAAAAGTTACTCAAAGATCAAAAAGTTATCGAACTATGTTGCCGTGGCGTGGCGGCGAAAAAGCGCCTTTCGCCAAGAAACAGGAAGTTGTTGTAACTTTGACGTACATTAACCTATATGCTCCAAATTTCTCATGCCTGATAAAGGTCCCTGTCTGACGACATCCATATGCAAATTTTGACTCACAGTCATAGCGCCACCTAGTGGTAACAGGAAATATCATGTTTTACACATTGATGTACTCTGCCTCAGAAATTAATCACATCTACGTGAAACTTGGTCAGTAGTATCTTAAGACCTTTGGGATGAAAACTTATCAAAAGATCAAAAAGTTATCGAACTATGTTGCCGTGGCGTGGCTGCGAAAAAGCGCCTTTCGCCAAGAAACAGGAGGCTGTTGTTACTTAACTTTACATAGTCCAATCTGCTCCAAACTTCACAAGCTGGATAATGGACCAGGCCTGAAGACATATATGTGGTATTATGCGTGATAGTCATAGCGCCCCCTACAGGAAACAGGAAGTTGTTGTAAATTGGCTGTACATTGTCCAATCTTCCCCAAATTTGACATGTTTTATAAGAGTCTTGCCCTGAAGACATGTACGTGCCCCGACGTGCGCGTTCCCCCGACGTGCGCGCGTGGGCGAGGGCCCGATCATCGCTGCTTGCAGCTTTAATTATTATTCTTATTATTATTATTCTATTATGTCTTTGAGCGTGAAAACGAGGTGCTTGGGATAATGAACTTTTTTTGAAATTTTGCACATGTGTCAGACGTGCGTGAAATGAATATCTGATATGGGTTTCGTGCTCGGGTGTGGCAAATTGGCTCGCTAGCGCCCCCTATTGAGTAGCCCCGACGACACGTTTCTCCTAAATTTACGAAATTTGGTAGGTATATGTACCATGATGAGACGTAAATAAAACCCTCTTGGAGGTATACCGTAAACCCAACCGGAAGTCGGCCATATTGGATTTTATGGCGTTTTTTTACCATATCCAGGCGCTGTACTTTAACGAACTCCTCCTAGAGATTTAACCCGATCAACTTCAAATTTGGTCAGTAGTATCTTAAGACCTTTGGGATGAAAAGTTACTCAAAGATCAAAAAGTTATCGAACTATGTTGCCGTGGCGTGGCGGCGAAAAAGCGCCTTTCGCCTAGAAACAGGAAGTTGTTGTAACTTTGTCGTACATTAACCTACATGCTCCAAATTTCTCATGCCTGATAAAGGTCCCTGTCTGACACCATCCATATGCAAATTTTGACTCACAGTCATAGCGCCACCTAGTGGTAACAGGAAATATCATGTTTTACACATTGATGTACTCTGCCTCAGAAATTAATCACATCTACCTGAAACTTGGTCAGTAGTATCTTAAGACCTTTGGGAAGAAAACTTATCAAAAGATCAAAAAGTTATCGAACCATGTTGCCGTGGCGTGGCGGCGAAAAAGCTTCATCGCCAAAAAACAGGAAGTTGTTGTAACTTTGGCGTATAGTAACCAATCTGCTCCAAATTTCTCATGCAAGATAAAACGTACGTGAAATAAATATCTGATATGGGTTTCGTGCTCGGGTGTGGCAAATTGGCTCGCTAGCGCCCCCTATTGAGTAGCCCCGACGACACGTTTCCCCTAAATTTACGAAATTTGGTAGGTATATGTACCATGACGAGACGTAAATAAAACCCTCTTGGAGGTATACCGTAAACCCAACCGGAAGTCGGCCATATTGGATTTTATGGCGTTTTTTTACCATATCCAGGCGCTGTACTTTAACGAACTCCTCCTAGAGATTTAACCCGATCAACTTCAAATTTGGTCAGTAGTATCTTAAGACCTTTGGGATGAAAAGTTACTCAAAGATCAAAAAGTTATCGAACTATGTTGCCGTGGCGTGGCGGCGAAAAAGCGCCTTTCGCCAAGAAACAGGAAGTTGTTGTAACTTTGTCGTACATTAACCCATATGCTCCAAATTTCTCATGCCTGATAAAGGTCCCTGTCTGACGACATCCATATGCAAATTTTGACTCACAGTCATAGCGCCACCTAATGGTAACAGGAAATATCATGTTTTACACATTGATGTACTCTGCCTCAGAAATTAATCACATCTACGTGAAACATGGTCAGTAGTATCTTAAGACCTTTGGGATGAAAACTTATCAAAAGATCAAAAAGTTATCGAACTATGTTGCCGTGGCGTGGCGGCGAAAAAGCGCCTTTCGCCAAGAAACAGGAGGCTGTTGTTACTTGACTTTACATAGTCCAATCTGCTCCAAACTTCACAAGCTGGATAATGGACCAGGCCTGAAGACATATATGTGGTATTATGCGTGATAGTCATAGCGCCCCCTACAGGAAACAGGAAGTTGTTGTAAATTGGCTGTACATTGTCCAATCTTCCCCAAATTTGACATGTTTTATAAGAGTCTTGCCCTGAAGACATGTACGTGCCCCGACATGCGCGTTCCCCCGACGTGCACGCGTGGGCGAGGGCCCGATCATCGCTGCTTGCAGCTTTAATTATTCTTATTATTATTCTATTATGTCTTTGAGCGTGAAAACGAGGTGCTTGGGATAATGAACTTTTTTTGAAATTTTGCACACGTGTCAGACGTGCGTGAAATGAATATCTGATATGGGTTTCGTGCTCGGGTGTGGCAAATTGGCTCGCTAGCGCCCCCTATTGAGTAGCCCCGACGACACGTTTCTCCTAAATTTACGAAATTTGGTAGGTATATGTACCATGATGAGACGTAAATAAAACCCTCTTGGAGGTATACCGTAAACCCAACCGGAAGTCGGCCATATTGGATTTTATGGCGTTTTTTTACCATATCCAGGCGCTGTACTTTAACGAACTCCTCCTAGAGATTTAACCCGATCAACTTCAAATTTGGTCAGTAGTATCTTAAGACCTTTGGGATGAAAAGTTACTCAAAGATCAAAAAGTTATCGAACTATGTTGCCGTGGCGTGGCGGCGAAAAAGCGCCTTTCGCCAAGAAACAGGAAGTTGTTGTAACTTTGTCGTACATTAACCCATATGCTCCAAATTTCTCATGCCTGATAAAGGTCCCTGTCTGACGACATCCATATGCAAATTTTGACTCACAGTCATAGCGCCACCTAATGGTAACAGGAAATATCATGTTTTACACATTGATGTACTCTGCCTCAGAAATTAATCACATCTACGTGAAACATGGTCAGTAGTATCTTAAGACCTTTGGGATGAAAACTTATCAAAAGATCAAAAAGTTATCGAACTATGTTGCCGTGGCGTGGCGGCGAAAAAGCGCCTTTCGCCAAGAAACAGGAGGCTGTTGTTACTTGACTTTACATAGTCCAATCTGCTCCAAACTTCACAAGCTGGATAATGGACCAGGCCTGAAGACATATATGTGGTATTATGCGTGATAGTCATAGCGCCCCCTACAGGAAACAGGAAGTTGTTGTAAATTGGCTGTACATTGTCCAATCTTCCCCAAATTTGACATGTTTTATAAGAGTCTTGCCCTGAAGACATGTACGTGCCCCGACATGCGCGTTCCCCCGACGTGCACGCGTGGGCGAGGGCCCGATCATCGCTGCTTGCAGCTTTAATTATTCTTATTATTATTCTATTATGTCTTTGAGCGTGAAAACGAGGTGCTTGGGATAATGAACTTTTTTTGAAATTTTGCACACGTGTCAGACGTGCGTGAAATGAATATCTGATATGGGTTTCGTGCTCGGGTGTGGCAAATTGGCTCGCTAGCGCCCCCTATTGAGTAGCCCCGACGACACGTTTCTCCTAAATTTACGAAATTTGGTAGGTATATGTACCATGATGAGACGTAAATAAAACCCTCTTGGAGGTATACCGTAAACCCAACCGGAAGTCGGCCATATTGGATTTTATGGCGTTTTTTTACCATATCCAGGCGCTGTACTTTAACGAACTCCTCCTAGAGATTTAACCCGATCAACTTCAAATTTGGTCAGTAGTATCTTAAGACCTTTGGGATGAAAAGTTACTCAAAGATCAAAAAGTTATCGAACTATGTTGCCGTGGCGTGGCGGCGAAAAAGCGCCTTTCGCCAAGAAACAGGAAGTTGTTGTAACTTTGACGTACATTAACCTATATGCTCCAAATTTCTCATGCCTGATAAAGGTCCCTGTCTGACGACATCCATATGCAAATTTTGACTCACAGTCATAGCGCCACCTAGTGGTAACAGGAAATATCATGTTTTACACATTGATGTACTCTGCCTCAGAAATTAATCACATCTACGTGAAACATGGTCAGTAGTATCTTAAGACCTTTGGGATGAAAACTTATCAAAAGATCAAAAAGTTATCGAACTATGTTGCCGTGGCGTGGCGGCGAAAAAGCGCCTTTCGCCAAGAAACAGGAGACTGTTGTTACTTGACTTTACATAGTCCAATCTGCTCCAAACTTCACAAGCTGGATAATGGACCAGGCCTGAAGACATATATGTGGTATTATGCGTGATAGTCATAGCGCCCCCTACAGGAAACAGGAAGTTGTTGTAAATTGGCTGTACATTGTCCAATCTTCCCCAAATTTGACATGTTTTATAAGAGTCTTGCCCTGAAGACATGTACGTGCCCCGACGTGCGCGTTCCCCCGACGTGCGCGCGTGGGCGAGGGCCCGATCATCGCTGCTTGCAGCTTTAATTAGGGCCCGAGCACCGACAAAGTCGGTCCGAGGACCTATTGTATTTCAAATGATTATTATTATTCTTATTATTATTATTCTATTATGTCTTTGAGCGTGAAAACGAGGTGCTTGGGATAATGAACTTTTTTTGAAATTTTGCACACGTGTCAGACGTGCGTGAAATGAATATCTGATATGGGTTTCGTGCTCGGGTGTGGCAAATTGGCTCGCTAGCGCCCCCTATTGAGTAGCCCCGACGACACGTTTCTCCTAAATTTACGAAATTTGGTAGGTATATGTACCATGATGAGACGTAAATAAAACCCTCTTGGAGGTATACCGTAAACCCAACCGGAAGTCGGCCATATTGGATTTTATGGCGTTTTTTTTACCATATCCAGGCGCTGTACTTTAACGAACTCCTCCTAGAGATTTAACCCGATCAACTTCAAATTTGGTCAGTAGTATCTTAAGACCTTTGGGATGAAAAGTTACTCAAAGATCAAAAAGTTATCGAACTATGTTGCCGTGGCGTGGCGGCGAAAAAGCGCCTTTCGCCAAGAAACAGGAAGTTGTTGTAACTTTGTCGTACATTAACCTATATGCTCCAAATTTCTCATGCCTGATAAAGGTCCCTGTCTGACGACATCCATATGCAAATTTTGACTCACAGTCATAGCGCCACCTAGTGGTAACAGGAAATATCATGTTTTACACATTGATGTACTCTGCCTCAGAAATTAATCACATCTACGTGAAACTTGGTCAGTAGTATCTTAAGACCTTTGGGATGAAAACTTATCAAAAGATCAAAAAGTTATCGAACTATGTTGCCGTGGCGTGGCTGCGAAAAAGCGCCTTTCGCCAAGAAACAGGAGGCTGTTGTTACTTAACTTTACATAGTCCAATCTGCTCCAAACTTCACAAGCTGGATAATGGACCAGGCCTGAAGACATATATGTGGTATTATGCGTGATAGTCATAGCGCCCCCTACAGGAAACAGGAAGTTGTTGTAAATTGGCTGTACATTGTCCAATCTTCCCCAAATTTGACATGTTTTATAAGAGTCTTGCCCTGAAGACATGTACGTGCCCCGACGTGCGCGTTCCCCCGACGTGCGCGCGTGGGCGAGGGCCCGATCATCGCTGCTTGCAGCTTTAATTATTATTCTTATTATTATTATTCTATTATGTCTTTGAGCGTGAAAACGAGGTGCTTGGGATAATGAACTTTTTTTGAAATTTTGCACATGTGTCAGACGTGCGTGAAATGAATATCTGATATGGGTTTCGTGCTCGGGTGTGGCAAATTGGCTCGCTAGCGCCCCCTATTGAGTAGCCCCGACGACACGTTTCTCCTAAATTTACGAAATTTGGTAGGTATATGTACCATGATGAGACGTAAATAAAACCCTCTTGGAGGTATACCGTAAACCCAACCGGAAGTCGGCCATATTGGATTTTATGGCGTTTTTTTACCATATCCAGGCGCTGTACTTTAACGAACTCCTCCTAGAGATTTAACCCGATCAACTTCAAATTTGGTCAGTAGTATCTTAAGACCTTTGGGATGAAAAGTTACTCAAAGATCAAAAAGTTATCGAACTATGTTGCCGTGGCGTGGCGGCGAAAAAGCGCCTTTCGCCAAGAAACAGGAAGTTGTTGTAACTTTGTCGTACATTAACCTATATGCTCCAAATTTCTCATGCCTGATAAAGGTCCCTGTCTGACACCATCCATATGCAAATTTTGACTCACAGTCATAGCGCCACCTAGTGGTAACAGGAAATATCATGTTTTACACATTGATGTACTCTGCCTCAGAAATTAATCACATCTACCTGAAACTTGGTCAGTAGTATCTTAAGACCTTTGGGAAGAAAACTTATCAAAAGATCAAAAAGTTATCGAACCATGTTGCCGTGGCGTGGCGGCGAAAAAGCTTCATCGCCAAAAAACAGGAAGTTGTTGTAACTTTGGCGTATAGTAACCAATCTGCTCCAAATTTCTCATGCAAGATAAAACGTACGTGAAATAAATATCTGATATGGGTTTCGTGCTCGGGTGTGGCAAATTGGCTCGCTAGCGCCCCCTATTGAGTAGCCCCGACGACACGTTTCCCCTAAATTTACGAAATTTGGTAGGTATATGTACCATGACGAGACGTAAATAAAACCCTCTTGGAGGTATACCGTAAACCCAACCGGAAGTCGGCCATATTGGATTTTATGGCGTTTTTTTACCATATCCAGGCGCTGTACTTTAACGAACTCCTCCTAGAGATTTAACCCGATCAACTTCAAATTTGGTCAGTAGTATCTTAAGACCTTTGGGATGAAAAGTTACTCAAAGATCAAAAAGTTATCGAACTATGTTGCCGTGGCGTGGCGGCGAAAAAGCGCCTTTCGCCAAGAAACAGGAAGTTGTTGTAACTTTGTCGTACATTAACCCATATGCTCCAAATTTCTCATGCCTGATAAAGGTCCCTGTCTGACGACATCCATATGCAAATTTTGACTCACAGTCATAGCGCCACCTAATGGTAACAGGAAATATCATGTTTTACACATTGATGTACTCTGCCTCAGAAATTAATCACATCTACGTGAAACATGGTCAGTAGTATCTTAAGACCTTTGGGATGAAAACTTATCAAAAGATCAAAAAGTTATCGAACTATGTTGCCGTGGCGTGGCGGCGAAAAAGCGCCTTTCGCCAAGAAACAGGAGGCTGTTGTTACTTGACTTTACATAGTCCAATCTGCTCCAAACTTCACAAGCTGGATAATGGACCAGGCCTGAAGACATATATGTGGTATTATGCGTGATAGTCATAGCGCCCCCTACAGGAAACAGGAAGTTGTTGTAAATTGGCTGTACATTGTCCAATCTTCCCCAAATTTGACATGTTTTATAAGAGTCTTGCCCTGAAGACATGTACGTGCCCCGACATGCGCGTTCCCCCGACGTGCACGCGTGGGCGAGGGCCCGATCATCGCTGCTTGCAGCTTTAATTATTCTTATTATTATTCTATTATGTCTTTGAGCGTGAAAACGAGGTGCTTGGGATAATGAACTTTTTTTGAAATTTTGCACACGTGTCAGACGTGCGTGAAATGAATATCTGATATGGGTTTCGTGCTCGGGTGTGGCAAATTGGCTCGCTAGCGCCCCCTATTGAGTAGCCCCGACGACACGTTTCTCCTAAATTTACGAAATTTGGTAGGTATATGTACCATGATGAGACGTAAATAAAACCCTCTTGGAGGTATACCGTAAACCCAACCGGAAGTCGGCCATATTGGATTTTATGGCGTTTTTTTACCATATCCAGGCGCTGTACTTTAACGAACTCCTCCTAGAGATTTAACCCGATCAACTTCAAATTTGGTCAGTAGTATCTTAAGACCTTTGGGATGAAAAGTTACTCAAAGATCAAAAAGTTATCGAACTATGTTGCCGTGGCGTGGCGGCGAAAAAGCGCCTTTCGCCAAGAAACAGGAAGTTGTTGTAACTTTGTCGTACATTAACCCATATGCTCCAAATTTCTCATGCCTGATAAAGGTCCCTGTCTGACGACATCCATATGCAAATTTTGACTCACAGTCATAGCGCCACCTAATGGTAACAGGAAATATCATGTTTTACACATTGATGTACTCTGCCTCAGAAATTAATCACATCTACGTGAAACATGGTCAGTAGTATCTTAAGACCTTTGGGATGAAAACTTATCAAAAGATCAAAAAGTTATCGAACTATGTTGCCGTGGCGTGGCGGCGAAAAAGCGCCTTTCGCCAAGAAACAGGAGGCTGTTGTTACTTGACTTTACATAGTCCAATCTGCTCCAAACTTCACAAGCTGGATAATGGACCAGGCCTGAAGACATATATGTGGTATTATGCGTGATAGTCATAGCGCCCCCTACAGGAAACAGGAAGTTGTTGTAAATTGGCTGTACATTGTCCAATCTTCCCCAAATTTGACATGTTTTATAAGAGTCTTGCCCTGAAGACATGTACGTGCCCCGACATGCGCGTTCCCCCGACGTGCACGCGTGGGCGAGGGCCCGATCATCGCTGCTTGCAGCTTTAATTATTCTTATTATTATTCTATTATGTCTTTGAGCGTGAAAACGAGGTGCTTGGGATAATGAACTTTTTTTGAAATTTTGCACACGTGTCAGACGTGCGTGAAATGAATATCTGATATGGGTTTCGTGCTCGGGTGTGGCAAATTGGCTCGCTAGCGCCCCCTATTGAGTAGCCCCGACGACACGTTTCTCCTAAATTTACGAAATTTGGTAGGTATATGTACCATGATGAGACGTAAATAAAACCCTCTTGGAGGTATACCGTAAACCCAACCGGAAGTCGGCCATATTGGATTTTATGGCGTTTTTTTACCATATCCAGGCGCTGTACTTTAACGAACTCCTCCTAGAGATTTAACCCGATCAACTTCAAATTTGGTCAGTAGTATCTTAAGACCTTTGGGATGAAAAGTTACTCAAAGATCAAAAAGTTATCGAACTATGTTGCCGTGGCGTGGCGGCGAAAAAGCGCCTTTCGCCAAGAAACAGGAAGTTGTTGTAACTTTGACGTACATTAACCTATATGCTCCAAATTTCTCATGCCTGATAAAGGTCCCTGTCTGACGACATCCATATGCAAATTTTGACTCACAGTCATAGCGCCACCTAGTGGTAACAGGAAATATCATGTTTTACACATTGATGTACTCTGCCTCAGAAATTAATCACATCTACGTGAAACATGGTCAGTAGTATCTTAAGACCTTTGGGATGAAAACTTATCAAAAGATCAAAAAGTTATCGAACTATGTTGCCGTGGCGTGGCGGCGAAAAAGCGCCTTTCGCCAAGAAACAGGAGACTGTTGTTACTTGACTTTACATAGTCCAATCTGCTCCAAACTTCACAAGCTGGATAATGGACCAGGCCTGAAGACATATATGTGGTATTATGCGTGATAGTCATAGCGCCCCCTACAGGAAACAGGAAGTTGTTGTAAATTGGCTGTACATTGTCCAATCTTCCCCAAATTTGACATGTTTTATAAGAGTCTTGCCCTGAAGACATGTACGTGCCCCGACGTGCGCGTTCCCCCGACGTGCGCGCGTGGGCGAGGGCCCGATCATCGCTGCTTGCAGCTTTAATTAGGGCCCGAGCACCGACAAAGTCGGTCCGAGGACCTATTGTATTTCAAATGATTATTATTATTCTTATTATTATTATTCTATTATGTCTTTGAGCGTGAAAACGAGGTGCTTGGGATAATGAACTTTTTTGAAATTTTGCACACGTGTCAGACGTGCGTGAAATGAATATCTGATATGGGTTTCGTGCTCGGGTGTGGCAAATTGGCTCGCTAGCGCCCCCTATTGAGTAGCCCCGACGACACGTTTCTCCTAAATTTACGAAATTTGGTAGGTATATGTACCATGATGAGACGTAAATAAAACCCTCTTGGAGGTATACCGTAAACCCAACCGGAAGTCGGCCATATTGGATTTTATGGCGTTTTTTTACCATATCCAGGCGCTGTACTTTAACGAACTCCTCCTAGAGATTTAACCCGATCAACTTCAAATTTGGTCAGTAGTATCTTAAGACCTTTGGGATGAAAAGTTACTCAAAGATCAAAAAGTTATCGAACTATGTTGCCGTGGCGTGGCGGCGAAAAAGCGCCTTTCGCCAAGAAACAGGAAGTTGTTGTAACTTTGTCGTACATTAACCTATATGCTCCAAATTTCTCATGCCTGATAAAGGTCCCTGTCTGACGACATCCATATGCAAATTTTGACTCACAGTCATAGCGCCACCTAGTGGTAACAGGAAATATCATGTTTTACACATTGATGTACTCTGCCTCAGAAATTAATCACATCTACCTGAAACTTGGTCAGTAGTATCTTAAGACCTTTGGGAAGAAATCTTATCAAAAGATCAAAAAGTTATCGAACCATGTTGCCGTGGCGTGGCGGCGAAAAAGCGCCTTTCGCCAAGAAACAGGAAGTTGTTGTAACTTTGTCGTACGTTAACCTATATGCTCCAAATGTCTCATGCCTGATAAAGGTCCCTGTCTGACAACATCCATATGCAAATTTTGACTCACAGTCATAGCGCCACCTAGTGGTAACAGGAAATATCATGTTGTACACATTGATGTACTCTGCCTCAGAAATTAATCACATCTACCTGAAACTTGGTCAGTAGTATCTTAAGACCTTTGGGAAGAAAACTTATCAAAAGATCAAAAAGTTATCGAACCATGTTGCCGTGGCGTGGCGGCGAAAAAGCTTCATCGCCAAAAAACAGGAAGTTGTTGTAACTTTGGCGTATAGTAACCAATCTGCTCCAAATTTCTCATGCAAGATAAAACGTACGTGAAATGAATATCTGATATGGGTTTCGTGCTCGGGTGTGGCAAATTGGCTCGCTAGCGCCCCCTATTGAGTAGCCCCGACGACACGTTTCCCCTAAATTTACGAAATTTGGTAGGTATATGTACCATGACGAGACGTAAATAAAACCCTCTTGGAGGTATACCGTAAACCCAACCGGAAGTCGGCCATATTGGATTTTATGGCGTTTTTTTTACCATTTCCAGGCGCTGTACTTTAACGAACTCCTCCTAGAGATTTAACCCGATCAACTTCAAATTTGGTCAGTAGTATCTTAAGACCTTTGGGATGAAAAGTTACTCAAAGATCAAAAAGTTATCGAACTATGTTGCCGTGGCGTGGCGGCGAAAAAGCGCCTTTCGCCAAGAAACAGGAAGTTGTTGTAACTTTGTCGTACATTAACCTATATGCTCCAAATTTCTCATGCCTGATAAAGGTCCCTGTCTGACGACATCCATATGCAAATTTTGACTCACAGTCATAGCGCCACCTAGTGGTAACAGGAAATATCATGTTTTACACATTGATGTACTCTGCCTCAGAAATTAATCACATCTACCTGAAACTTGGTCAGTAGTATCTTAAGACCTTTGGGAAGAAAACTTATCAAAAGATCAAAAAGTTATCGAACCATGTTGCCGTGGCGTGGCGGCGAAAAAGCTTCATCGCCAAAAAACAGGAAGTTGTTGTAACTTTGGCGTATAGTAACCAATCTGCTCCAAATTTCTCATGCAAGATAAAACGTACGTGAAATGAATATCTGATATGGGTTTCGTGCTCGGGTGTGGCAAATTGGCTCGCTAGCGCCCCCTATTGAGTAGCCCCGACGACACGTTTCCCCTAAATTTACGAAATTTGGTAGGTATATGTACCATGACGAGACGTAAATAAAACCCTCTTGGAGGTATACCGTAAACCCAACCGGAAGTCGGCCATATTGGATTTTATGGCGTTTTTTTACCATTTCCAGGCGCTGTACTTTAACGAACTCCTCCTAGAGATTTAACCCGATCAACTTCAAATTTGGTCAGTAGTATCTTAAGACCTTTGGGATGAAAAGTTACTCAAAGATCAAAAAGTTATCGAACTATGTTGCCGTGGCGTGGCGGCGAAAAAGCGCCTTTCGCCAAGAAACAGGAAGTTGTTGTAACTTTGTCGTACATTAACCTATATGCTCCAAATTTCTCATGCCTGATAAAGGTCCCTGTCTGACGACATCCATATGCAAATTTTGACTCACAGTCATAGCGCCACCTAGTGGTAACAGGAAATATCATGTTTTACACATTGATGTACTCTGCCTCAGAAATTAATCACATCTACCTGAAACTTGGTCAGTAGTATCTTAAGACCTTTGGGAAGAAAACTTATCAAAAGATCAAAAAGTTATCGAACCATGTTGCCGTGGCGTGGCGGCGAAAAAGCTTCATCGCCAAAAAACAGGAAGTTGTTGTAACTTTGGCGTATAGTAACCAATCTGCTCCAAATTTCTCATGCAAGATAAAACGTACGTGAAATAAATATCTGATATGGGTTTCGTGCTCGGGTGTGGCAAATTGGCTCGCTAGCGCCCCCTATTGAGTAGCCCCGACGACACGTTTCCCCTAAATTTACGAAATTTGGTAGGTATATGTACCATGACGAGACGTAAATAAAACCCTCTTGGAGGTATACCGTAAACCCAACCGGAAGTCGGCCATATTGGATTTTATGGCGTTTTTTTACCATTTCCAGGCGCTGTACTTTAACGAACTCCTCCTAGAGATTTAACCCGATCAACTTCAAATTTGGTCAGTAGTATCTTAAGACCTTTGGGATGAAAAGTTACTCAAAGATCAAAAAGTTATCGAACTATGTTGCCGTGGCGTGGCGGCGAAAAAGCGCCTTTCGCCAAGAAACAGGAAGTTGTTGTAACTTTGACGTACATTAACCTATATGCTCCAAATTTCACATGCCTGATAAAGGTCCCTGTCTGACGACATCCATATGCAAATTTTGACTCACAGTCATAGCGCCACCTAGTGGTAACAGGAAATATCATGTTTTACACATTGATGTACTCTGCCTCAGAAATTAATCACATCTACGTGAAACATGGTCAGTAGTATCTTAAGACCTTTGGGATGAAAACTTATCAAAAGATCAAAAAGTTATCGAACTATGTTGCCGTGGCGTGGCGGCGAAAAAGCGCCTTTCGCCAAGAAACAGGAGGCTGTTGTTACTTGACTTTACATAGTCCAATCTGCTCCAAACTTCACAAGCTGGATAATGGACCAGGCCTGAAGACATATATGTGGTATTATGCGTGATAGTCATAGCGCCCCCTACAGGAAACAGGAAGTTGTTGTAAATTGGCTGTACATTGTCCAATCTTCCCCAAATTTGACATGTTTTATAAGAGTCTTGCCCTGAAGACATGTACGTGCCCCGACGTGCGCATTCCCCCGACGTGCGCGCGTGGGCGAGGGCCCGATCATCGCTGCTTGCAGCTTTAATTCTTATTATTATTCTATTATGTCTTTGCGCGTAAAAATGAGGTGCTTGGGATAATGAACGCTTTTTGAAATTTTGCACACGTGTCAGACGTGCGTGAAATAAATATCTGATATGGGTTTCGTGCTCGGGTGTGGCAAATTGGCTCGCTAGCGCCCCCTATTGAGTAGCCCCGACGACACGTTTCTCCTAAATTTACGAAATTTGGTAGGTATATGTACCATGATGAGACGTAAATAAAACCCTCTTGGAGGTATACCGTAAACCCAACCGGAAGTCGGCCATATTGGATTTTATGGCGTTTTTCTCCATATCCAGGCGCTGTACTTTAACGAACTCCTCCTAGAGATTTAACTCGATCAACTTCAAATTTGGTCAGTAGTATCTTAAGACCTTTGGGATGAAAAGTTACTCAAAGATCAAAAAGTTATCGAACTATGTTGGCGTGGCGGCGAAAAAGCGCCTTTCGCCAAGAAACAGGAAGTTGTTGTAACTTTGTCGTACATTAACCTATATGCTCCAAATTTCTCATGCCTGTTAAAGGTCCCTGTCTGACAACATCCATATGCAAATTTTGACTCACAGTCATAGCGCCACCTAGTTTTAACAGGAAATATCATGTTTTACATGTTGACGTACTCTGCCTTAGAAATTTATCACATCTACCTGAAACTTGGTCAGTAGTATCTTAAGACCTTTGGGATGAAAAGTTACTCAAAGATCAAAAAGTTATCGAACTATGTTGCCGTGGCGTGGCGGCGAAAAAGCGCCTTTCGCCAAGAAACAGGAAGTTGTTGTAACTTTGTCGTACATTAACCTATATGCTCCAAATTTCTCATGCCTGATAAAAGTCCCTCTCTGACACCATCCATATGCAAATTTTGGCTCGCAGTCATAGCGCCACCTAGTGGTAACAGGAAATATCATGTTTTACACATTGATGTACTCTGCCTCAGAAATTAATCACATCTACCTGAAACTTGGTCAGTAGTATCTTAAGACCTTTGGGATGAAAACTTATCAAAAGATCAAAAAGTTATCGAACCATGTTGCCGTGGCATGGCGGCGAAAAAGCTTCTTCGCAAAAAAAACAGGAAGTTGTTGTAACTTTGGCGTATAGTAACCAATCTGCTCCAAATTTCTCATGCAAGATAAAAGTCCCTGTGTGACGACATCCACATGCAAAATTTGGCTCGCAGTCATAGCGCCACCTAGTGGTAACAGGAAATATCATGTTTTACACGTTGATGTACTCTGCCTCAGAAATTAATCACATCTACCTCAAATTTGGTCAGTAGTATCTTAAGACCTTTGGGATGAAAAGTTATCAAAAGATCAAAAAGTTATCGAACCATGTTGCCGTGGCGTGGCGGCGAAAAAGCTTCTTCGCCAAAAAACAGGAGGCTGTTGTTACTTGACTTTACATAGTCCAATCTGCTCCAAACTTCACAAGCTGGATAATGGACCAGGCCTGAAGACATATATGTGGTATTATGCATGATAGTCATAGCGCCCCCTACAGTAAACAGGAAGCTGTTGTAAATTGGCTATACATTGTCCAATCTTCCCCAAATTTGACATGTTTTATAAGAGTCTTGCCCTGAAGACATGTACGTGCCCCGACGTGCGCGTTCCCCCGACGTGCGCGCGTGGGCGAGGGCCCGATCATCGCTGCTTGCAGCTTTAATTTTACTTTGTTATTGTCACCTATATTGGTTATTTATATAAAAACACACAATTCAAATGATTAAGAAATAAATTATTTAATCTTTATTAATAAAAAAATCTTGGAATTAGTAGTTGTAATTATATATTATAAGCTGCTTAGAGCTAGTGTTAGGAAGTCAAACAGATCATATTTCTCTCTCTATTATCTATTTTATATTGCTGTGAAAATATCTCCTTCAAACAACTGTAATTATTCAAGTTTCTTGCCAAAAACTCAATTTTACAGGATTACAATAAATGCATCATGACAGCGTTACACCATCGCCCAATACTCATTTTACTGAGTAGAGCTTGAACGCACCATAAGATAAGATACGATAGAACTTTATTAATCCCAAAGGAAATTCATGTGCCAGAGATTACTCAAAATTACAACAAAATTACAAACAAATTCAAATGTATAAAATACAAGTGTATAAAATTAAGTAAGATACATTTAGTGAAATGAGTAAATAAGATAAGTAAAATAAAAAAGGTAAAGTAAGCTAAAAAACAGAAAATTAAGTAATATTGCATATGATGAGAAAAGAAGTAATATTGCACATGATGGACATTAATATTGTACAAAATGAACAGTGATATTGCACATGAGAATGGTAAAAGTAGTATTGCACATGATATTGATATTATTGTTTTTGTCAGTGTTGGGTGTTTTCAGCTGTTCTTCCTGCAGAAGCAGGATCATAACTTGGCTGTGTAGTGTGTTGCTCTGTTCGGCAGATGAACCAGTCACTGTGATTATTCTGAACAGCATCTTGGGAACAAATTACAATCTAATAAGTGTCTGATTCAGTTAGTTGTTCCTTGTGTTTTAAGGTTGTTCCTCCACGGCTTATTTTGGACTTGCAGTTGTGATAAATTGCACCTTTGTCTTCTTCACTCACTGAAGAACTTCCACACCACCGACATGTTGTGTGTTTGTGACGTTACTGACTGTGCCTCTGTGTGCCGATGTAAAACCTTCATGTAGCGGCTGCACGTGTGTGTGGCCGGCAAAAAAAAGGATATATGAGCATATGAGACTGCTGAAAATCAGCTGATGATTGACGCTGCATCTCTAGCTGTTTAGGGAGCCCTTGATTTATGCAGCAGGGTTTTCTATGAGCAGAGCACACATTTTAAACATCAATATCACAGTCGATCATGTTCATTTAATTATGGGAAGCCAAAATCGTGATCGCGATTAATATTTGATTAATTGCGCAGCCGTAGTTGACATTTTTGTTTTTAAATTAAACTGGTGCAGTGCCCATTCAGAATGTGCCTGTTCAGAATGGGTCGATTGATTTGCCTCAGGTGTTGCTTCTTGCAGCTTTCTCGAGAACTGCTCAACACACTCGTCGCTGCACTTCCTTGGGTCTTTATCAATACACCCGCCATGGCATCCCCTAGCAATGTTAGAGTATACACGTCATTCGGGTGCAAAAGTTCACAAGAACATAGACGGAGAGCAAGCTGTACCCAGCATGGGGACTGCTCATTGTTCCTATGGCCCATTGTTCCTATGGTCCATTGTTCCTATGGCCCATTGCTCTGAAAACACAAACTCTCTGTGCCACAAACAGAAGCACATGGCTAATTATTATGCAGAATGACGTCATTGGGCTTTCCCATTTTTTTTCCGACTGGAGAAGACATGACCCACCACTCCACCTCTTATTTCACGTTGCCTTCGTTGTCGAAATTACAACGATACGTATCTCTTTCCATGGTTCCGATACGATTCAAGGACGATATTTGACTCATCCAGAGCGATACAATGACTTGAAATTGTTACAGTAACTTTTGATTGCCAAAATTTCAATAAGTGTGACTGTGAAATAAATAGCTGTATACTGGACAGAGGACGTCAGGATTCCTCAAAGTGTTTCTTGTGAGGGAATCAAAGATGAATTCATTATGGATATAAACAAGTAAACCCAACGATTAATGGCAAATACATACATGTTTTATTTGAAAATAATAAAAAGTGCAACTTCAGAACCTGCTACTTCAGTTCTCAAGATACCCTTGTACCCTTGTATCTTGAGAACTGAAGTAGCAGGTTCTGAAGTTGCACTTTTTAGTGCAACTTCAGAACCTGCTACTTCAGTTCTCAAGATACCCTTGTACCCTTGTATCTTGAGAACTGAAGTAGCAGGTTCTGAAGTTGCACTTTTTATTATTTTCAAATAAAACATGTATGTATTTGCCATTAATCGTTGGGTTTACTTGTTTATATCCATAATGAATTCATCTTTGATTCCCTCACAAGAAACACTTTGAGGAATCCTGACGTCCTCTGTCCAGTATACAGCTATATAGTGCAATATTTAACAAAAAACGTTACCTATTCTAGTTAAATGAACAGTGGTTTAACCTGCTGCTTCTGTTCTCATTTTCAAAGCAAAAGGTAGAGCTATAATATTTTACAAAAAATAAAATGCAACCAACTTCTCTTCAGGTCAAATGAACAGTGGTTCAACCATCTACTTCTGTTCTCATTTTTCAATATAAACGGTAGAGCAAAAATATTTAACAAAAAATAAAATGCCGCCAACATTTCTTCAGGTTGGTAAACAGTGGTTGAACCTGCTGCTATTGTTCTCATTTGCAATACAAATAGTGCAATATCGAAAATGAGAATGGAAGCACCAGGTTAAACCACTGTCAGTAGGTGCATGGAACGATTGGTTGTGTTGTTGTTGTATTTTATCTGGCCTTTGCATATTCTTCAAACAGCGAGTGATTTATAGATGACATCTTTCCCTTTTGCAAAGTCAAAATGTTTCCACACGCTGGATATCAAACGTGGCTTGAAAATCATTTGTTGTTTTCTTTCTGAGATCGGCGCTGCTGGTGCACGTCAATGACGTCATACACAGGGAGTGAGGGAAAGTGAATCGGAGTAACGTTTAACATTTCTTTACTATTAAAAGTGCAAAAAAATACATCCATATAACGTTTGACGTGCTTAAATACAAGGAACAAATTCTTAGTATCGATACAATCAATTATTTACCTTGCAAATCAATTTTAGATCAATATACGTCCCCCTTGAAGGATAACTTTCTGAGTACCTATCGATGTAGTTGGATCGTAGGAATATAAATCGATACATCGATGTAGTAGATGAATCGTTACATCCCTAATAAACCATGTAATTCTGTTCGGGATAACATGCTGTTGGGACATTTTTCGGACTATTGGGATTACGCATTAGGTTTACAAAAAAAATGGGCCTTCAGAACAATGGCATGGCACCCCCTGTGTGTTCGTTCTGCGGTTTAACAGTTAATAGGGGTCCCTTCTCAAGACACAAGAGAGTGTGTACATAACGCACTACTAATAAATATGTGCGGGAGATCTCAAGAGCTCACACTCAACACTGCAGCAACACCCGGCAAGTGTTAAGTCGATCGGATGAACGATTGCCGAGATCGGACAACATGTCTTTCGAACTAGTTCTGAACAAGCACATACTGAGCCTTAGTCTTGTTACCAACCATCAAAAAAGATCTAAAAACTTTAAGACTACACTAACCCCATTATAGTCTTAAAATAGGGTATTGAGTCAAGGTCAAAATACTACTTCATCATTTAGTCCAGATTATGAAAGTCATGTCAGAAGATCAATGGTAATTAATGGAAAGATTAAAACTAAATATAATATAACTAAATAATCACTAAATTACATACATGCATACTATACACCAGCAGGCTGAATAAAGAGGTCAAGACATGCAGTGATAAATAGAATCTGTAGGGGTCTTGTGTCTTATTTTGCCTGCAGGATGGTGCAGACGGATGTGCCAAACATTTTTGCAGACAGGATTGAATCTCTGTAGGGATGGGCGGGAGTGGGCGTCAATTCTGGGTGCGCAGGTGGGTGCAGGATTTAAAAAACAGTCCCACGCAGACCTTTAAATAATTAATTACATGTTGCAGGCACAACAAAGGTGTGCATGATGCTTCTCCATCACAAACTGGATTGCAGTAAATCAGGGGGATCCCATTTTCACCAGTTTGTCACATGAGAAGGTTTAGAGTTAGAAGAAAACATCAAAAATGGTTTTGGTTTGAAAAATTAAATTAATTTGTCATTAAATTTGAAAAACAATGGTGACAAATAAAACCTAACTGGCGGTAGAATGATTCATGGCATGGGTAGAGAATGTAACCCATATCCTCCAAGGTCAAGGCTAATATTCCATATCTGCTGGAGCACTATCTGAACTCTCTCAGCCTTTCTTTCCATTGTGCTTATAAAATGTCAAACTACTGCCTGATTTTTGTGACACATCATTCATTTCATCCTTCTATTGTGAGAAAACTCAATTAATTTCACTTGGTTTCTGTGAGCACAAACATCATGCTGTTTTCACAGAATTCATGGGAAACCGTCACACCTTTCCTGTTGTGTTAACCAAGAAAAAAAACACTCTGCACAAAGTCGCTCTCTAGTAGGAAAAATAATGTAGGCAGAAACGTGGACCTGTAGTTGAACTTTTGACCTCTGATTTAACTCTATAACATCATAAACCAAAACACTATCACTATTTGGAATTTGATCCAATACACAAATGCTTCAACACATGTCAGATCCCAGCCAGAGTCATAAATGAGCGCATTCGAGCTCTAATCTAATAAAGAAATAACACAAGGCTCATTCTGCCACAACACTCCTCCATGGGTATGTGCATAGTTCTTTGATCACTGCAGCTCTCTTAACTCCAAGCCAACAATAATATGTTCTTGTCACTTCACCCCTTGAGCTGGTTCTCCAAACCCCCTGCATTAGCGAGTATAAAAATAGCACCAACACAGGGGGCAGAAGGGCTGCCTATTTATGACCATACTTCACCACCCAGAGTGATGCTAGGAAAGCAGCAGGGAAGGCTAAAGCCCTGTTCCTGCTCCACCTTTCCCTTCTTAACCCACAGCCTCTTCCATTTTTCCTCTCCCGACTCTTCATCCTCTCTGATTGATCTCGCAACCCTTCACCAGCTTAAATTACATTAGCCAGTGGCGTCGTACAGAGACAAAAAGGCCCTCAGGTTTCACAGATCATAATTCTCTCCAATAGCTTCAACTTTTAAAAGGTGCCATGTTTAATTTCAGCCTCTGGCAATGCCTCACACCCTCCAACCCCTCGCATTCTGTTATGAATTATGACACAGGATAGATTGTTTTTTAAGTTTACAGCCCAGTTCAGTGACAGTGAATTGCTAACCAATCAAGTGAGTGTGAAGAGAGGTTAGAGAGCCCTATGGCCATTTGTTTGTATGCAGGCTGTTCTCATCGGTAGCTATACCTACGAAAAGTACTGCACTGTAATTGTTTTGTATCCGACAAAATCCATGCATATTTAATCCACGTAATTGTGAACCAGGAAATTATAAAGAACGACAAATGCCACACAGGGAGGAGGTTGGGTTGGATGGATGAAAAAAGACCGGACTTTCGCAAAGGAGACCGCTGTTCATTTCCCTTGTGAGGCCAGAAGTCAACGTTGATGAATTTGTCACATAACTTCCGTATTTAAGTTACACCACTTCTGTAGTTATTTTAAACCAAACCACAATCTTTTCATAAACCTAACCAAGTAGTTTTCCTGTGACGACGGATGTTTATTTTGAAAAGACTGTATGCATGCAACATGCAGAAATTGACACATGTTGCTCGACATTTGTAGAAAACGAATGAAAAATGAGGAATAACTTTTCGTAAGATATAAGAACCACTGTATGAGGATTAGGGCTGTGTATTGATCTTGATCTCACTGCTGACTTTGACACCATCTCCCACCCACTACTCATCAAGCGTCTGGCTGATATAGCAATCACTGGTGTTGCACTCACATGGTTTTCCTCATATCTCACGACAGACAACAATATGTACAACTGAGCAACCACAGGTCAAGGTGTTCTACTGTTTCACTGGGTGTCCCCCAGGGGTCAGTATTGGGTCCAATACTATTCATAATTTACCTCCTTCCCCTTGGCGCTATCCTCCGTCATCATGATGTCCACTTTCACTGTTATGCCAACGATACAGAGGTCTACATTTCAACTACACCCACTGCTGCCCTGCCACCCACCTCCCTCGCCACCTGCCTACAACACATCAGTAGCTGGATGTGCAGGAACTTTTTAAAGCTCAATGGCAATAAAACCGAGGCCCTGCTCATCGGCTCCAAAAACAACCTCTCCACATCACCCTCTCATAATTTCCATCATGATGAGGTGCAAAGGCATGCCACATAAAAAACGTCACCCAGACTGTTTTCTTCCACCTCCGCAACATCTCCAGACTCCGCTCATCCCCGTCTCATTCCAGCACAGAAATCTTGGTCCACGCATTTGTTACATCCCGGATTGATTACTCTGGCCTTCCCACCAAACTGCTCAACAGACTTCAAATCATTCAGAACTCTGCCGCCCAGATCATCATCCGCACCAGATCCTCCGACCACATCACCCCCATCCTCATCCAACTACACTGGCTCACTGTTCAACACCGGATCAACTTCAAAAACCTTCTGCTCACGTACAAAGCCCTCCATAACCTCGCCCCCACCTACCTCACAGACCTCCTTCAGGAGTACACCCCCTCCCGTTCCCTCCGCTCATCTTCAGCTGGTCTTCTGACCACCCCCACCTCACGCCTCAGCACCATGGGAGCTAGGGCGTTCAGCTGCTCTGCTCCCAGGCTATGGAACTGTAGTCTGTCCATCAGTCCATCACATGTGTCTGCATAAATGTGTCTCTGTCATGTCTGGCTGTTTTTATCTGTTTGAGTGGAATTTTATCTTTGTAAGGTGTCCTTGGGTGTCTTGAAAGGCACCACTAAATAAAATGTATTATTATTATTATTATTATTATTATTATTATTATTATTATTGGCAAGAATCTTGTGATACATTAAGTGTCATGATAGAGGGGTTATGATTCAATATTGCTAACAGGGCTGTCAATCAATTCAAATATTTAATTGAATTATTAAATCAATCACAACAGTACAGTGCTAAAACAAGCATTTCAGTCAGAGGGTGAATACAGGTATATTCAGACGGACAGTATGAGCAAAACAATGTGTTTTTTGACCCCTACAGCATGTAAACATGTTCTAGTAGAAACCCAAAATACAAGTTTGAACCTGAAAATGAGCACGATATGTCCCATTTAAGAATAAATAATGTGCTTTAATGCTGAGTAGTCACATAATACAACATATTGCCATTCAACAGTTTGTATGATATCTTGCAAAAAAGTTATTCCTCTTTTTAAGTTTGTTTTCTTGTGAATGTCCAGCAACACGTGTCATTTTCCGCTGGTTACATGCGCAAGGCATCACTTAAGTACGTAAGTTACATGACAAATACATCAAGGTTGACTTCTGGTTTCACCAGCCAGACCATTCTGCATAATAATACGCTACTGTGCTACTGATGGTGTGATCGTTGAAGGTGGGTGGGCTGGGGGAGCCTTTGAACTTTAACAACCAGGGTTCCATGGAGGTCTTAATCCAGCCTTGACCGTAGGTGGCGAACCCTTTTTAATTTTGATTTTAATTTAACGGCCCTTATATGCTGTGCTTAATCAGGTGGTCTTTGTAATTGATCAGGTGGTCACATTTCACATGTCAAAAGAATATGGTGTAAAAACAAGACTGACAACTGATTCAGCAGGATTATACCATGTCTGCATCAATCTAAACGTACATGCTGTGCAATGTGTCTAAAAGATTTAGACTAAAACATTAACCCTCTGAGACCTGCGATCCTGACCAACTTTATTGTCGTTCGGAAGCTGTCGCAGGTTCACTTTTAGAGCTCGAGTGAAGCTGCACATTTCATATGAAAACCTAAAGAATCCATCGGTACCAACCACGTCATGCTAGCTTGTCAGGAAGGAGGATACATAACATTCCAAAATTACGCTAAATTTTGGCGAGGTAAAACTGACATTGCCATTTTCAAAGGAGTGCCTTGACCTTTGACTTCAAGATATGGGTATGAAAATGCGTTCTATGGGTGGCCTCAGTACCCGGCTGTTTTGGGCAAAAACATGCAGTTTTTTTTAATCCAGTATAAATGTCTTATTTTCACCTATTCTAAAATGATGTGTTTGAATATTCCAGTTTACTGGGGTCCCTATACAGTTTTGGAATTACATACATTGGGTATCCCAATTGTATTCAGGTGTGATGATGTTAGTCTCCACAGTAGACATTTCATTGTAGTGAGACCATTTTTTGAAATTTGACCTCCCTGTATAAAATGACCTGTGGTGACCTCTAGGATAATCACAGCCTCATGAAACTTTACAGCCACAAACTAGAGACCTAGAGCATTCAGAGGATGGATGGATCAGACTAGAGACCTAGAGCATTCAGAGGATGGATGGATCAAACTGGAGACGTAGAGCATTCAAAGGATGGATGGATCAAACTAGAGACCTAGAGCATTCAGAGGATGGGTGGATCAAACTAGAGACCTAGAGCATTCAGAGGATGGATGGATCAGACAAGAGACCTAGAGCATTCAGAGGATGGGTGGATCAAACTAGAGACCTAGAGCATTCAGAGGATGGGTGGATCAAACTAGAGACCTAGAGCATTCAGAGGATGGATGGATCAAACTAGAGACCTTGAGCATTCAGAGGATGGATGGATCAAACTAGAGACCTAGAGCATTCAGAGGATGGGTGGATCAAACTAGAGACCTAGAGCATTCAGAGGATGGATGGATCAGACTAGAGACCTAGAGCATTCAGAGGATGATGGATCAAACTAGAGACCTAGAGCATTCAGAGGATGGATGGATGGATCAAACTAGAGACCTAGAGCATTCAGAGGATGGATGGATCAAACTAGAGACCTAGAGCATTCAGAGGATGGATGGATGGATCAAACTAGAGACCTAGAGCATTCAGAGGATGGATGGATCAAACTAGAGACCTAGAGCATTCAGAGGATGGATGGATCAAACTAGAGACCTAGAGCATTCAGAGGATGGATGACTTTCCAAGGTAGATTGACAATAAGGAGGTTTCTGAGCAGTTTCCACAACAGATTTTTTGATACCACTGAAATGTTCAGAGATTTACAGAACCTACAGATTCTAGCTTTGAGTACTTTGCGAAGTTATGTGCTATGTTAATTATGATCTTACTGAAAGAACCGAGGAGGGGTAAACGAGTGCTCAAAGCAGCTACAGCAGCTGCCAGTTATCAAAAGTTATTTGACAGGTGACTAATAGAAATGTCAGTCTGACTATGAAAATTCACTAAGTATGATTAGATAAAAAGTAATAACTGAAAAGCATTTGAAAAAGTCCAGCACCTGGTATGAAATAATAATAAATTGAATCCGATAGAAAGATCTAGAAATAAATATTAATAATTGAGTCTCTTGTGTGCAAAAATTGCTGTATGACTCACTGGAAAGGCGAACGGAACGGTAAGCAACCTTAAAGTAATTAAAAAGCCAATAAAATTCAAATCAGGTTTTGTTTTGACTCTTTAATCTAATTTTCAAACGCTCTAATATTCAAAATAAAAAGCTGATACATTCCCAGATTTTTGTAATCAAATTATATAAAAATAATCAACCATTAAGTTTGAACTTGTGCTTTAAATGATGCTCTTTGTTTACCACAACAACTCTCAAATAAGAGAGTTTCATGTAGTTCTTTTCTGAACTGTGGTCATATTTTAAAAACTTTTTTTTCATTTTTTAAGATTATTTATGACCACAACATGGTCCTAATGACATTTCACTTGTACTCATTTTGCAGCATCATAATATTTTAATATGTGTAATGTCTAAACAATCTAGGTTTAATAATGAATGTGTCAAACACTATTACAATTTCAGTTCAACAAATTTGAATTCATACACAGCATGAAACGTTAATTTAGCCCATTGAAAAGTAATTCTATATAATTCTTTTTGTAAAACGTAGATGCCAGCGTACAGTTAGTTTTCCATTATATTATCTCTAAATCAGCACCCATCAGACCAAACAGGAATTCCTCTGCAGACCTTTTGTCTGCGTCCATCATTCTGTGACAGCTACCAAAACAGCAGCCAGTCGGTGTCAGTGGCCTTTTCCACACTGAGCCCGTCCCTACCCAGGCAACTCCCGGCACACTCTGTGCCCTGAGCCAGGCCAGCGGGAGATCCGGAACGGCTCGAATGGGCCAAGGCACAAAGGGCCAGCTGCTTGCAGAGCATTGGCTTTACATAGAAGGAAGCAGGGCTTACTGAATATACTGGATACATGTGATCCATCTTTTTATAGTGTGGTTGTTCAAAATGACAAATTAGCCATGGAAACAGGAGCACACTGAAAGTGAATTTTGAGGCAGACGTTTATAGAGAATCTATGCATTAATGTATAATTACTGAGCATTCATTGAATAATAAGCAACTAGCCCATGATCAACCTGTGAGTGGTATCCTCTGCTTCATCCCCGTCTTTTCTCAATGACGTTATTCAAAAAAACAAAAGCCTGTCCACTCACATTTCATATGCTGCCACTTCAACGACTTCATTAGCGTGTTTTGCTCAACTCAATTCCCCAACCTTCACAACACCTAGTGCCCCAGACTGACATCTGTGGCAGTATGTGACGTGAAAGTGTAAAACTGGTCTGACATGGTGAGCTACGCTCATTGTCTGCATTAACTGCATGCAGCTCAACTTAAGCTTCAAGCAGTGGCTTATGAAGGCATGCAAGTGCACAAGCAGGAGTGTGCAAACACATCACCAAGGCTCATAAATATGTCATTCTACAAGGAATTTTATGTATGCATTCTTATGAGAGCTTACACTGAAAGGGTTGACGTGCAGTAAGTGCATTAAATATGGCTGCATAAGAGCTGATGTGGTGAAAATAAAAAACAGCAAAGCCATTTTATTACCATTCATAGTTATTTAGTTCTCTCAATGACCTTTATACCTACATTATCCTAAACTTTGACTAAACCTGCACTTTATAGTGATTTAAAGATATTAGTCAATTTCAGAAGATGGTTAAGGTTTGTGACATTTAAGTTTTCACAGACCTGAATAGAAGAAAGAGCCTTTCTCAGAAACTAAGAAATCATTTTCCCTTGAGACTATACGTCAGCCGTTCATTCATGGAAATATGTCATTCACAAAATACAGCTGAGTGCTTGACGCAATACACTAATGTCAATCTGCCGAGTTTGAGTTTGCTTTTATTGGTGACCTTAATTTTTCACCTTAAAGGGATAGTTTGGATAATTTGAAGTGAGGTAATATAACCATATTTTATATTGTAGAACAAAATGTTAAAATGTCCTCAGCTTGTCTTAACCAGAGACCTTATTTCAGGCATCTAACTAAAAAAAACATTGACATCCAGACGAAGGAACCGGAAGTGCTAAAATGCTAAGTCATTTCCAGGTTTTAGGACTTATTCCTGTAGCACTTCATACACTGACTATATGGGGTTTTACTTCATACACTGACTTCAAATAATCCAAACTATCTCTTTAATTAGTATTTCTGTTCAACGAGCAATATAACTTTGAATGCAGCTTGGACTCTATTAAGGTTTAAAGGCCTCTATCAACATGCTCTTTGTGATGATACGTGGGAATTAGAGTCTGGGATAATACATGGAGGATGAGCAGTTGTGACTTTGCTGAAGCATTTGGCCTACAGCCAGCTGAGCATCTGTGGGGTAGAGCAGACAAACACCTGCATGTTTCTTCATGAAGTAAAGACACCTAATTTACACGTGCTAATCAACAACCCAACACCTGAATGCATGCCAACAACATCATGAATAAATACGCTCTTCACTGACTGATTTATGGTCAAAAAACATCATAAATATGCCGAATTCAAAATGACGTTCAGAGTTAGATTTTAAGTGTCAAGGATTTCCGTTCTTTTCATTCAGTTGTTCCACACAAACTAAAAGCCTTTCAGTGAAAGCTGCTCTCCCTCGAGGCAGCCCTGTTGGGAAGACCCTCGTTCCCAAGATGCTTTGTCACAGATGCTCTTTTTGTGTAAATTAGAAAATAATTATCACAGAAAGAAAGGTCAAACTGATAGAGAAGGCCAGTTTGTTTGTTTTAAAGTTGAAAGTCGCAGGCAAACTTAATATGATTGCATCATGAAAATACTATAAGAAATATAAATGCCTTCAATAAGGCAGGAGACCCGACCTGTGATTGGATCATAATAACGTCGTTCTTTTAAATTGAATTATCTGAAGACTTTGAAAGAATAAAATGAACAGTCATAGCTTTGTAGTAGGGCTGTCAATTGATTTCAAGTATTAATTGCGATTAATCACAAATTAATAACACATATTTTGTATCTGTTCATAATGTACCTTAAAAAGAGAATTGTCAAGTATTTAATACTCTTATCAACATGGGAGTGGGCAAATATGCTGCTTTATGCAAATGTATATATATATTTATTATTGGAAATCAATTAACACAAAACAATGACAGATATTGTCCAGAAACCCTCACAGATGTTTAGCATGATATTTAGCATAAAAATATGCTCCAATCATAACATGTCAAACTGCAGCCCAACAGGCAACAACAGCTGTCAGTGTGTCAGTGTGCTGACTTGACTATGACTTGCCCCAAACTGCATGTGATTATGACAAAGTGGGCATGTCTGTAAAGGGGAGACTCGTGGGTACCCATAGAACACATTTACATTCACTGATCTGGAGGTCAGATGTCAAGGGACCCCTTTGAAATTAGCCATGCCAGTTTTTCCGATTTCCAATTTAGCGCAAGTTTGGAGAGTTATTTAGCCTCCTTTTTGACAACTTAGTATGACATGATTGGTACCATTGGATACCCCAGGTTTTTTTAGTTCCATATGATGCCAGCATCTTCACTCTTGCTTTAAAACTGAGCCCGCTACAACCTCTGGAATATAGATTGTGTTAATGTGTTAAAGAAGTTAGTGGAGTTAAAACAAATTTGCGTTAACATGTTATTGTGTTATGGTGTTAACTTTGACAGCCCTATTTTGTAGATATTTTTTGTTTTTTTTAAGTGATATTTACAAATTGATATGATATGATGATATAATAATATGTGATTAAAAACATCTGTTTTCATGCACCTTTGCTCCTCACATTTAAACATGTAAACACCCACCTCCTCTCAAAAACCCTCCAAAGAAACAAAACACCCCACCGAGAGAAGCATTTCCTCAGCTGTTGACATTGTTGTAAGGTCCAATTTTCAGATATGATAGAGTGGCTTTAAAAACTCCTGGCTGACAGTATTGATGTCTCAAGCACTTTAGCAGTATCTCTGTCTCCCTCACACACACACACACACACACACACACGCACACACACACACACACACACACACACACTCCACTTCCCCTTCCTGGTAAAGTACAGGATGTGCGGATGGAGAACTAAGCAGTTTTTTTTTGTCTCCTCTGCTGTTGCCAGGAATGCTTTATGGGCCATGTTAATATTGGACTTCTCTTGCTGGAAGGATTGCTTGATTCAATCAAGCAAGTCACTGCCTTGTAAAGTCATTACACTTTGTGCAATGTCATGCGTTCTGGAGCCAGTGGACAGTCCTGTGTTCTGTCCCGGCATCAGGGAAGTGGCCTAGCGAAAGCACGTGTGCCTGGCGCGTCAGCGCCTATAAATAGCCATCACCAACTAACAGAAAGACTTTTGAAAAATGAATTAGAGATGCATTTTCCATAACCAAAATACAGCATGTTGTCCTTGTCAACTTGTGCTCCGGGCAGACTTAGAAATAAAAGACTTGACTCACTTTCCCACTGAATTTGCGACCGCTTAAAGCAGGAGGGTATGAGATTGCAAAAGACATGAGCAGAGGAGATGAAGCGATTGTGGGTTAGAGAGAGGGGGGGGATGTTGATATCAGGGCTGAATATCAGAGGAAGAAGAGAAATACAGTGACCTCGCTGATATCATCTCCTGCAACTGTGTCACTTGTCTGAGAGGGACAGAAGTGCTGCAGGGAAAACTTGAAATATGCATAGAGGAAAGGCGGAGAAGCCAGAGAGAACAGAGAGAACAGAGAGAACAGAGAGAACAGAGAGTGGAAAGAAAACAACAACAAAAGCAGAAGGAGAGGCGGGAAGTACTTTTTAAAGCATCAGTGCCGGCTGAAATAAGCAGAGTCTTACCTGCTCAGAGGTTTTGGTTGGTGGGACGGAGAAGTGAGGAGAGTCAAAGGGTCCCGGGGTGGTCTGGGTGGTAGGGGGGGTCTCGGTCCGGCTTGAAGCAGGGCTGGAGGGTGGTCCAGGAGAGGGGAGGAAGGATGGAGTGACAGGGAGCAGGGAGACAGGGAGGCTAAAGGGGGGAGAAGAAACGCTGCTTGCCTCTCCCTCCCTTTACTCTCTCTCTCTTTATCTCTTTTCTCCCTCCAACATACACACACACACACACACACGCGCTCGGAGGCAGACACCAAAACCCAGAGTCACTCAGATAATAGGCAGAGAAAGAGTCTTTACATTTACACGCTCTGCCACAGGGGGAGGATGGGGTGAGCTCTCCTCCCACTCTCCTCTAGGCAGCCAATGGGAGGCGGCACAGAGGTGTCCAGGCAGCCAATGAGAGAGTAAGCAGCCGGTGCCTTGCCCCAGCCAGTAAGTGCAATAGCTCATATCCAGTTGAAATAATTACAATATGGAAGGAGTCGTGGAAAGCTACCCTTTTTTGAAGGACAGACGGAGCGTTGCGGTCCAGCCAGTGAGTGTGATTTAGGGCTGCAACAGACATTAGAGTGATTAGATTCTAGGCCACTTAACCCCGGCACAATATCACTGCCTGCTCCTCTGCAGACCTGGCAGAGACCCGGCCGCCTCACTGGAAAAAAGGCTTCAGTCAGCTGGAGTTTGAGAATTACTCATGTACGGTCAAACGAGCCACACATGCACAAAGGCAGGGACACATGATGACACATGCAGGCATGTGTTCACATTCACAAGCTCTCACACACACACCCACATAATCAATTCCCTTCTGCCACGTCCAGCACATTTAGCATTCCCCTACAGCGCTCATCAACAGCACTGAGCAGAGAAGAAGAACAAAGTGTGAAATTTCATCAGGCGTTGTTGCTCGTATGTTCACTAAGGAGCATACTTCACTTCCACAAGTCTTATTTTATTCCCCCCCCCAATCGATGGCTCTGGCAAGCACCCAGCTTGATAAATGATCAATGGTGAACTGTCAGGTTGAGGAATGAAAGGCACATCACCACTCCACTCCTCATTCTGCACAGGGAAGTGAAGGAAACAGCGGTTATACTGTTACATCAAGAACAGAGCAAAAGAAGCAGTACTTTTCCGTTGTTCTTTTTGTCAGCAAACACAGCTCGGCGACTTGCTGAAAGGTGGATTTTGTGAGGGATGGGGGGAATTCTCAGGGGCCGCCAGCTGTGGGAGGTGTGGGGGTTTTATGTATTACTGTGAAACTCTGGGTTTTTCTTTGTGATGTTCACAAGCTTTTACAGTGACTTGGCTTCGCTGTGAAAAGAAAGTGTCCGAGAGGAAAATGATACCTCCATTCCTAAACTGCTGTTCGGGGTGGCGGGCAGCGGGAGCCTGTCCAAGCATGCATTGGACAAGAGGCGGAAGTACGCCCCGGACAGGTGGGCAGTCTATAACACACGTAGACCGACACTCACATTTACGCCCGTGGGCACTGGAGTATTTTCAGTTCACCTAGTCTGCATGTGTTTGGGATGTGGGAGAAAACCCATGCAGGCGTACATACAGAGTAATGGCAGCAGTCAGACGGTGGGTTTCCAGGGAACACTAGTAGTTAGTAGTAGATTGAAGTCATTTTTTCTGCCATCTCCTCTCCTTCTGCTCAAGATCCCTTGTCAAATGTTAATCTGAATAGGCTTGACAATGTCTGTAGCCCTTTTTTCTCATTTTCAGACATGGAATACATGATCAAACATAGCTCTCCATTAATGTTCATTATGGCTTTATTCAGACGTGACAGGAGAGGGAGCACTGGCACAGTGGTCACATGCCGTATGTGGCGCATTTTTTTCTTTTTGTAAATCCATTCACTGAAAATGTAATAATTAATTTAGTTCACTTTTTTTTATGAAGCCTTATAATTAAAGTGGCAATAATCAGAATATTTTTGGCATCATTGGGCAAAAATTCCATAATAACCTTTCAGCATATTGTAATTCAAGTGTTCTGAGAGAAAACTAGACTTCTGCTCCTCCTCATGGCTCTGTTTTCAGACTTTACAACATCTAGCCTGTGATGGGAGACTTTGACCAATCACAGGTCATTTCAGAGAGAGAGAGCGTTCCTATTGGCTGTTCATTCAATGGAGGCAGCTGTCAATCACTCGCCAACTCTGATCAAACGGTCAAACTAGGCAGTGCTGATCAAATATGAATCAATATTGTCCTGACAATAAAAACGTACACAAATTCACTAATATGTAGAATATTACTACTGACATTCCTGTAATATTACATCACAATGTCTGCTGTATTAGCCGTGTGTTTACTACGTGTTTATTTGCATATAGAGCGGGGCAGTGAGATCAGATCACAAGTGGTCACTGGAGACGCATTCTAATGCCAGGTGTGAACAGACGTACTCAGAGCTGTCCACTTGTGATCGGATCACCCAAGACGCATGTTAATGGCAGGTCTGAACAATATGGAGCCTTTAAATAACTTAACTCTCTCTTTATTGCAACTGCAGTCATGTTGCTCCCGTAGTGTGCCCTTCTGCAAGTTTTGCAAAACCGTGTTCTTCAAGCTATTCTTTTAACAGCTGTGCACGAGAATAGACTTCGACGGCGTAAACAGGCAACTGAGACACATATTCTGAATGCCCTGTATATGTGTTGAAAGAATGCTCCTTGAACCCGAATAACATCGGCATATCCTACGTGTCTTAATCAGAAAATGCTCCATTCGGACTAAAGCCTCATCCACATCAGGAACGTCAGGAGC
This sequence comes from Sebastes umbrosus, assembly GCF_015220745.1. Classification (NCBI taxonomy): domain Eukaryota; kingdom Metazoa; phylum Chordata; class Actinopteri; order Perciformes; family Sebastidae; genus Sebastes; species Sebastes umbrosus. The sequence continues at coordinate 31,731,460 of NC_051281.1, read as the reverse complement.
GCGTGGCGGCTGTCTGGCTCTATCTGTAGAATATGTTACGGAGATGAAAGAAAGTAAAGACTTGTTTTTAAATCAACACAATTCCTGCTTTCATTTCAAAATAAAAGCCCTCAAGCGTTTTTTTCTGTGGACAGAGTCCCTTCATTTGTTAACACAAGGCTTTTATTCTGAAATATGTGCTGGACAGTGATGTGGAACATGCAGTGACTTAGAGAGTTCAATGAATGAATATAGTACCGGGTTTTAATTGTGGATTATTACTATTATTTACAAATTACCACATGTTTCTTAACCTTTCTCTGTCTAAAATGAATATAAATGATATTTATAATGAAATTAAATGGACGTTATGAAAGGCAAGCTCTATGTAGAAAGAAAGGGCTGACAGCAGCAGCTGCAGCAGCTGGAACGCAGCTAAAATGCAGCTGGTGTGAACACCCGACGCGTCAATCACGCAGCCGCCACGCGACACAGCCTCCGCCACGCGACACAGCCTCCGCCACGCGACACAGCCTCCACCACGCGACACAGCCTTCGCCACGTGACTCAGCCGTCAAAATATTTGTATACAGCACATACTACTAGGGCTGTCAAAGTTAACGCAAATTGATTTTAACGCCACCAATTTCTTTTCAATAGTATATTTATTGTTTTTTTGTTCATTTTGAAACAACAGAACAAACATTCACAAACGTCAACAATAATAACATTCTCGGTACAAAGAAACTTAACAAACCTAATATTAATATAAAACAAGCCAGTATAGATACAGGAAAAACATATTATATACAAAAAATAGATAAATAAATAAAAAGAATATACACAAGTAAAAAAATGTAATTAAAAAAAAATTTAATTAAAAAGAATAAAATAAAAAAGTCTATCTATATATATGTATATATATGTATATATATATATATATATATACATATATATACTGTATACATATATACATGCATACACATATACGCACACGCAGTATATACACATACAAAAACACATGTACATATAATCAATTAAACAAATCTGTGTACAGTTCAGTCATCATCCTATTCTATCTCCCTATTCACAACCATCCTGCTCCAGTAATGATACAAATTACAAGCTACATTGGAGTGACGGTTGTAGAACCAATCCTTATCTGATCACAAGGATCTACAGTCAAGCCATTCATAAAATGTATGAAAGGTTTCCACATCATATAAACATCCTCAACTTTACCTCTTACCATATCTGTTTTTCTAATGCCAGACTAGAATCGCCACCAATTTCAACATTAACGCAACTTGCGATTTTTATGCTGTAGTTGGCTCAATTTTAAAGTTGAAGTGAAGATATGAAATCATATGTAATTAAAAAAATTAAGGAATCCATCATTACCAACCATGTCATACTAGCTTGTCGTGAAGGAGGTTAAATAACGCTCCAAACTTGCGCTAAATTTTGGCGAGGAAAAACTGTCATGGCCATTCTCAAAGGGGTCCCTTGACCTCTGACCTCCAGATCAGTGAATGTAAATGGGTTCTATGGGTACCCACGAGTCTCCCCTTTACAGACATGCCCACTTTATGATAATCACATGCAGTTTGGGGCAAGTCATAGTCAAGTCAGCACACTGACACACTGACAGCTGTTGTTGCCTGTTGGGCTGCAGTTTGCCATGTTAGGATTTGAGCATGTTGTTTTATGCTAAATGCAGTACCTGTGAGGGTTTCTGGACAATATCTGTCATTTTTTTGTGTTGTTAATTGATTTCCAATAATAAATATGTACATACATTTGCATAAAGCAGCATATTTTCCCACTCCCATGTTGATAAGAGGATTAAACACTTGGGAAATCTCCCTTTAAAGTACATTTTGAACAGATATAAAATGCTTGCGATTAATCACGATTAACTATGGACAATCATGTGATCAATTGCGATTAAAAATTGTATACGATTGACAGCCCTACATACTACATAATCCTCGTCAGCTGGGTGAAGAGTTTAGAAGAAATAAAAACTAAGGTGATCAGAAGAAATGTGTTATTTCTCCATCAAGGTAAAACCATGTCTAGGGCCTGCAGATTATCACATTACTCCCCTTTCACTGATCTTTTGCAGGTGCCCTGAAAATCAATGAGGCTGTCAATACCTGAGTGCATTATAACACGGTGAGATATGCACAGCACAAGTGTGGCATCTAACTGTCAGTTTAGAGGAGAGTAAAATCCAGAAGTTTGTCTTTTTGTGAAATCGATATCGCCAGACAGGGGATGCATGAGAAAACATATCCCTTACTGGACTGTTGCTGGTATAATGACGTCTAAGATTAGACATACGTTCATGATTCCTTGTCAGAAAAATAATTTCATGGATATTTATGTTTGACATGATTTTCCCCTTCCTTGCATGCCCGAGTTTGTATCTTGACAATCCAGTGATTGTAATAATCTTGCGAATGCGCCAACACTGCGCATTACAACGTCTGTGGACAATCCAATCAGTGAGAAACCTGCAGTAAAGTGATCCCTAGCATAGCAGGACAGCAGGGTCACAGATTCCAAAGGCAACGCCGTCATTTACAGTAGCATAGTTTTACAGAACGGGGCTGATACGAGCCCGTCTGCGTGTGAGCGGGAGAGGAAGAGACATAAAAAATTCATTAGAAGATGGAAGGAGATGTCACATCGAATATGTAACCAGCTGCACTGATGACCATGGGCAGTGAGCTGTGGAAGGTTGGTGAGGTAGCTGTGAACTGCCACTGTACTGTAGACCTGACCTGGGGGAATTCTGAATTACACCATCATGGAGGTCGCTTCTAGAAAGAGCTGCAAAAAACTGCAGAATGATCAACAGATATTTGTTTTTAGTGGTTATTTGGTAGTTTATCATAAAGAGTCTGATAAATACTGGCGATGAAAAGTAACAAACAGATTTATATCCAAGGAGCTGCTACGTTTTGGCTCCGAATTTTGGCAAGAGCTGAAGAATGATTTTTCCTCAGTGCTGCTAAGTGACATTGTCATCCAGAAAAATACATAAAATATGCATTGAACCAAATGCACAATTGCATTAATTAAGTAAATAATTGATGCACATAATTTCATCAATTACGGGAACAGCAGTCAGTGATAGAAAATCAGTACTGTGTTGTAAGTCCTGATCTTTTCACCTCTGTCCCTGAAGCCTGTTTGACAGCAAGTGGCTTAGCCTTGACTTTGAATTATGCCTCTCAAATGTATTGGAGCAACATACTGTACCTGGGTCAGTGTAAAGGAGAGAGCAGGTATAATGAAGTGGTCAAAGCCAATGCCAGGAATATCCACTCTAGATAGCATCCTCCTCATCAAATATTTAAAGACAGGAGGGAAAAAATAGACTTAAATGCCATAAGATTCACAAGGGGATTTAAAGACTGGGAGATTGTTACTCATTATCTATCTAAATGTCAGTGAAATGTGAAAGCCTCGTGGTGGGCCTGAAGTACTTCAGACGCTACACAAATGTTGCTTTAGGCCTCCTTATTACCCTTTAATTTGATGGGGAAACATGTTGGTCTAGTTAGAGGCAGATTGCATTAAAATGGTAAAACTACTAGGGCTGTCAAAGTTAAAGCTGCAGTAGGCAGAATGTTGCAGCATCATTGGGCAAAAATTCCATAATAACCTTTCAGCATATTATAATTCAAGTGTTCTGAGAGATAACTAGACTTCTGCTCCTCCTCATGGCTCTGTTTTCAGGCTTTAGAACATCTAGCCTGAAGGGAGACTTTGACCAATCACAGGTCATTTCAGAGAGAGCGTTCCTATTGGCTGTTCATTCAACGGAGGCAGCTGTCAATCACTCGCAAACTCCGATCAAATGGTCAAACTAGGCTGCGCTGATCAAATATGAATTCATATCCTGTTACTGTAATGACTATTTCTTGTTTAAAATATTTTCAGAATCATCTTGTAGTGTACTGTTCAGCTGTAAAATGAGAACGTTTGTTCTGGCTGGGGGGTGGTGCTTGGTATTTCCTCAGCTGATCACAAACTTCCTCATTTTACAGCTAAACAGGTTTCTGGACAATATCTGTCATTGTTTTGTGTTGTTAATTGATTACTAATAATTAATATACACATTTGCATAAAGCAGCAAATTTGCCCATACCCATGTTGATAAGAGGATTAAACACTTGACAAATCTTTGTTTAAGGTACATTTTGAACAGATAACAAATGTGCAATTAATTTGTGATTAATCTCAATTAACTATGGACAATCAACCCTATTGAAGATATTTACTAATTATTTATAGCAAGTAGTATTTTTATATACACACTGTTTTTTCCTGTGTATATGCTGAGGTCGGTATTACACTAAAATAAGCTTGCTCTTCTTTCAGATAAACACAGTAGAAGGTCACAAATTAAAGTGGCTCTGTAACTACGCCGAGTGCAGCGTTAAGATATTGTTAGATTTGGGTTAATGTGACAGCGAGTCACCAGCGTCGAATAAACACAGACCAGAGATCTGACAACTGTGGCTTTTCGCTTCCGCCCCGAATGTAATTAAGTCCCCCGATATCTGGTTGTCACCTTGTTGTATCATTACCGTAGCTGGATCATTTCACTGTACTTAGTTATTACTTAGCACCCACTAAATATAGCTTTCCTCGGGCAGCCAGTGTGATAGCACGTCGCAGCAAAGCCAGCTGCGGGTTATTACATCCCAACCACCCCCCACCCACTCTAACCTCAGTCAGTCAAGAAGACTTAATGGATAATACGCCACTCAGTAAGTGTGTTTTTTTCCTGAAGATTTACTCAACCATGGACATTGAGCAATTGGACAGGAGTTATGATGCTAGTCTATTTTTCTTTCAGCCAGGGACACTGCAGCGAGACTGAGCCCCCCTCCCCCCTCCCCCCAAGTCAATTAATATAAGCCTTACAGCTCTCGTAAGGCTGCTCAGCAGGTTGAGATGCTTAAGAGGCGGATTTGATGAAATTGAGTGGGAAGTGACTGTATTTACTGATTATTTTTAGGGAACGCTTTTTATTAAGGGTGGGCGCATGGATAAATTCAGCTGCGCTTGATTCTCAAATGACATGCCACTAAAGATGATGCCTTCAGGCTCCCATTTAATACAGATTTAATACCAAATTCAGCATGAGTTTATTGAAATGTGAAACTTGAAAGAAACTGACCCCAGCAAAGTTTGTACACTGTCCTCTGTATTGAAGTACAGGCCTGTTTAGTACGTCTAGAAAACTAATACAGAATTAGTTACATGTTTACAAGCTCCGAGCATCTCGTCAGGGTAAATAAATTGTACGACAGTATTTTCCGTGATTGTACTGAATACAGATATGATAGAAATAAATGGTGAGTAATAATATCAATAGACTGAGCACAGAAAACACTAAAACCATGGTTACACAAATTGTAACCCTAGCTCTATGAAGATTATCTACTGAATAGACTTGTCTACTTACACTTAGTCGTGCAAAGAAATATGCATTATAAAGTGGCGAGTATCAGATACAATCAAATATTTTGGACATGGTATAACGCACTCTCAGGTGTTCTGTTATAGGATATAACATATTTGGCAGAGGCAACCTTTCTGTCTTGCTGCTGTGCCTCGACCTCATCTGTCTTTATATACTCGGGACACATTTTTTGAATGATTGCTAATCATATATATGTTTTTATTTCAAATATATCATATTGTAGACATATGTTTGCTATCCATTATTTGAGGTTGGCTGGGGGGTATTTAAAGGAGCAACATGTAAGATCTGGCCAGAAATTTAGTTTAAAACATAAAAAAAATGAACTATGATTATCAAAAGAATGTGAAGAAGTAACAGTTCTGACATTATGCCACGCCAGTGTGTTGTGTTGCAGAGATATCGACCAGCAAGGTCCGGCCTGTCTTGTAATACCATTGTTCCTCGAGAGGCGATAGTGAGTCACTTTAGCTCCAGTCTGCCGTCAGTCCAGAGAACCAATAAGCAGAGCTGCCTTCCATGGTGAGTTTATGTATTGGATTAAAACCCCTTAACCCTCCGACTATTCTGTCTCTCAGAGGTTGTTGCGGGCTGAGTTTTGAGTCAAGTTAGAGTGAAGATACTGGTATCATATGTAACTAGAAGCAATCCATTGGTACCAACCATGTCATGCTCGCTTGTCAGGAAGAATGCTAATTATACCCCCGCGACAACATAGTCGTCCCAGACAAATGGAAGATTTTCTGGTCAAATATTATCTGTGTTTATTGAGCTTAAAAAACAATTGATAGGCAGGCAAGCCTATATAAAGAATGGCATCATCATGAACGCTCAACATTTCTGTTTCCTTTTGGCATCAGCGGTCTCCATGACTTCAGACTGTATCTCATACTACTCGCCGTTGTTGTTAGACCTGCTTGGTTTCAGAGGGGCTGTACCGAATAGGCGGAAGCTTCATTCATAACGTTGACTTTTAAATTCTATATCAACATTTTGCCTGATGGAGGCCTCGTGGAAAAAATAGATCAGAAAGACGGCAAAACTACTGCTGCAGATGGCGAGCCGGCCACGTAGCTACGCAGCGCCAGCCGCGCATGTGTGTGTCCAGCTGTGAGGCTCTCAGAGCGAAAAGAGCAGGCGAGAATGCACACAAATGAGTATTGAAAACGTTTCAATTCTGAATCAATGCATCGTCTGATTGGCCTTTATACCACCAAAATTTGGAACAAATGTCGGCCGATAACAATCGATGGCCGATCGATTGGAGAACCCTTACTGATGAATGTAGATTTAGATTGTATGGACCGATTAGTAGAGGTGAAAGGATGCCCCCTATTTCTGTGGAGCAGATGCTCACACTTTCAGACACTCTGTTTGGCTGGTTTACCAACGTTTATGGATCCTAATCTTCAGAGCATTGGTGATCCTCTGACTTTTCCTCTAGTGCAACCAGCAGGTTGACATCTTTGTTTTGTGGTGAAGGTTTTCCAACTTTTGGATGAATTGCCGTGGAATTTGGTACAGATATACATGGTGCCGACAGGATGAACTCCTCTGATCCTTGTGATCCCCTGACTTTTCCTGTCGCACTACCAGCAGGTCAATGCTTTCACTTATTCTGTGAGATACTATCTCAATATCTACTCAGTGGATTGGCGCAAAATATTGTACCAACATTCCTGGTTTCCAGAGGATGAATCCTACTGACTTTGGTGATTTCTTGACTTTTCCCTTAGCACCAACACAAGGTCTGCCTTGTGTTGGACCCCCTCACGATAAAGGGTTGCTCAGTGAAATGTCCAACAACTATTGGATAGATTGCAATTAAATTTGGCTCAGACATTCATGTCCCCCACAGGATGAATAATACTTTGGTTCAAATACCTACAAAACTAATGGCATTCCCATCAGCCTCAGCTGATACTTTGTTGAGTGCTAAGCAGCAGATGTTAACACGCTAACCTAACATGGTGGACATGGTAAACATGCCCACTAAACCTGTCATCATGGTCCTAACATGTTGCCATGCTAGCGTTAGCATTTAGCTCAAAAACCAGTTGTGATGACATGTGTGATGAAAATTCAAGTGTTCTGATTTGTTTTTCCAGAGATTTTTACAAACTAATTTATCTATGGCATGTGTGAGTTTGATTATTTTAGGGCTTTCTGTGAAAACAATACTGCTTATTAAGCAGTATGTTCTGGAAACTGTTCTGGACAATTGAATATGTTTATTTTTATATATGTGCTTCCTGTTACATTAAGACTTACTAAAACTTAATAACTCACACCATACTTTCTTTTTGTCTTCAGAACAAACTTTTTTGAGTTTGCAACCCCAAACGAACAGCTGTCTGTTTTTGCCATTTGATATTCAATGTCTATCTTACTCTATCTTTGTCATGTGTTAAAATAAGAAACCATGCTGTGCAAATGCTATAACTCATTCCTGTCAAAGTGCACATTCAAAACATGAACACATTCTCAACAGTTCTATAGTACATGTGCTATCAGGCAAAAATATCTAATCAATACAGAAGTAATTATTATTTGCTTTACTTGCCAGCTGCCTTCTTTTCTTCTCCACAAAAAAACAGTAGCATTACAACATAAATGAAACATAAACATAGCTTTTAGTGTATTTTTTTTCCCCACTTAGTGCTTGAAACACACTCAACACGTAGAACATCCCCTGCCACCCAAGAGAGTTTCAATCCCCAGATGGCTAGCAGTCACCACACTACTAATGATGCTGACTAGCATGAAGCTGGAGGCCTCTGAAGCTCACTAATTAACACATTCTAGCTGCTTTGGTTGCCAGCTGGTTGTCTGGCAACCTCATGGTGAAAAGACTCCCTGTAAAACTTTACTAGCTTAATTTTTTGTATGAATTAAACAACTGAGAGAAAACATGTTAGTAAGTGAGCTTTAGAGGTGCTACTAATTATAAATTATAAATAAATTTATATATTTATTTATATATTATTATTATTTATATATTTTGTAAATGTTGGTGTAAATGCCTTGTTTTTTTGTCCAGACAAAGGGACTTTAAGGGCCTGGAGTAGACAAGAACTGGAGCACATGGAAAAAATACGATATAAACTCAATTCCCATCAATTCAACTACTAGTAGTAGTTGTTGTAGTAGTAGCTCTTGTAGTAACATTGTAGTAGTTGTTGTTGTAGTAGTCATACAAAAGTCATAGTATAGTATGTCACGAAAACGTCATAATGAATGTCATTGCATAGTATGACATAACAAAATAATAATATATGTCATAAAAATGTCATAGAAAAGTCATAGTATGGTATGCCATTAAAATTAATAATATAGTGCGTCAAAAAAATGTTATAATGTAGTGTCATTTAAAAAAGTCATAAATATGTCATAGTATAGTATATCATCAAAAAGTCATACTATGTCATGAAAAATCCAAAAGATAAGTCATAATAAAGTATGTCATAAAAATAAAGTCATAGTAAAGAATGTCATCAAAAGGTCATAATATACTGTGAATCTCGTTGTATTTAATACGATGTCAATAGAGCTTTCTATTCTATTCTATTCTAGTATAGTATAGTATGTATGTCATCAAAAATAAGTCATAGTATAGTATGTCATAAAAAATAAGAGTCCAAAAATAAACTAAGAAATACAAACAAACATCTATATACAAGTTAAGTGTTATATAAGTTCTAAACAATATAAATAGTGCAAGGAAATAGTCATAAAAAATGCCATAGTATAGTATGTCATAACAAAGTAATAAAAAAGTCATAGTATAGTAGGTCATGAAAAATAATTTTAAAAAAATCATAGTATAGTACATCATGAAAAAGTCAAAGTCATACTACAGTTTATCACAAAAATTCATGAAAGAAAAGTTATAGTATAGTATGGCATGAAAAAAAGTCATAAAAAGTAGGGCTGAACAATTTAGAAAAAAATATCTAATTTCGATTACTTTGACTGATATGATTATCGATATTACAGGGAATGATCATTTTTACATCATTATTCTCATTTTCATTGAAAAACGTATTAAAATGATTATAATTTTGCGGGGATCTCTACCAAACAAAGATCTTTACTTAAGTCTGTAGAATATGATGTGTAGGCCAGGACAACTCTGCAGTACCACAATGTTTCATTTAAAATGGTATTTTGACACACATTTTGCCTTCGACAGATATTGCTTTTCTTGCGATTTGGAAATGAATGTAGGCAATATTGTGATTTCGATAAAATTTCGATTAATTGTGCAGATCTGTAAAAAGTCATAGTATAGTATGTCATAAAAATGAAAAAAAAGTCATAACAATATGTCATAAGATGTTATAGTCATAGAATAGTATGTCATAAAAAAAATTATAAAAAATAAAAAGTCACAGTATAGCCATTCAGAAAAAGTCATCAAACAGTCTCAGTATAGTATGTCATAAAAAGTCTTAAAAAAGGTCATAGTATAGTATGTCAAAAAAGTCACTAAAAAGTCATAGTATAATATGTTGAAAGAAGTCATACTATAATATGTAGAAAAATCTCATTAAATGACACGTTATGTGCCAGTTTATTGAAAAAAAAGTCATAAATAAGTCATGGTATAGTATGTAAAAATAGTCATAAATAAGTCATGGTATAGTGTGTAAAAAAAAAAGTCATAAAAAAGTCACAGTACAGAATGTAATAAAAATTCATAAACAGGTCATCGTATAGTATGTCGAAGAAAGTCATAAAAAAGTGAAAGTATAGTATGTAAAAAAAGTCATATTATTGTATGTAAAAAAGTCATAAATAAGTCATAAACAGTCATATACCGAAAAAAGTTATATTATAGTATGTCGACATTTTTTTTAAAAGTCATAAGATGGTATGTCGAAAAAAGTCATAGTATAGTATTTATAAAATTGGGACTTGCTTGAGACTTGCACATGTGTGACTTCCTCCCACCTCTGAGTAAAGCAGAACATGTGAAGATTGACATTTCTTTAAATGAATTTATCAGGAAATCATGAATACATTTGCTATAGGTCTACAAGCAAAGTGGATTTTAAAAGTGAACTGAATTAGGTCACCAGTCATTGGCGATAGCTCATAAAATCCCCTTAAATCTCTTCTTTAAAGTTAGGAGGCGTTTCAGGATGAAATTTGATTAAGAAGATTAATTTGAATTATTCAGAGTTGGCCTAATTTAGTAGTTAAAATATGCCCACCAGAAGAGTTTCTTACATTCAGGTGGTTATAGTGGACAGCATTTATCTGCTGTTTAGTTCAAATTTGCACTAATAGTGCCCCGATACCTACCCTACATCTAAAAGCAATATCAAAATACGTATTAAAACTATATATTAGGTGAGGCTTTTTTTTCTGTTAATATGTAACAAAGTATGCAAAAATAAACAGTTTTTTATCACTTTTATACTTTTGGAGATATATAAAAATAGAACTTTAACTCCATTAAACCCTATGGAGCTCAAGATTACAAAATGTATCTCCCCTTACGATGTTTAAACTAGACACTCAAAGCTCCACTAGAATGGATACTGTTACCGCTTTTAAAGATTTTATGCAATTTTTGAATTTCTTTTAGTTTTTAAGTTATTCTCATTTCCATACCATCCATTCATTCTCTATGCACATTTGCTACAACTTATAAGTTAACAATATGAATAAATAAAAAATTGAATGAGATAAAAGTACCATTCCAAAAAATGCCATAGTAAAGTTTGGGATAAAATGCCATAGAAATGTCATAGTATGGTATGTCATGAAAACATCACAGTAAAATATGTTGTGAAAATGTCCTAGTATAGTATGCCATAAGAGTCATAAAAATGTCATAAAAAAAGACATAGCTATAGAAATGCGACAAATATGTCATAGAGTCATAAAGTATGTCATAAAAATTCATACAAAAGTCATACTATAGTATGACTTTTGTATGAATTTTTATGACATACTTTACTATGACATTTTTATGAACTTTTATGACAGTATACTATTATTTTTTATGATATTTTATGACACTCTATACTATGACTTGTTTATGACATTTTATGATATTCTATATTATAACTTTTTTTATGACTTTTTTTCGACGTATACTATGACTCTTTATGACTTTTTTCGACATACTATACTATGACTTATTTATGACTTTTTTAAATATACTATCACTTTATTCGACATACTATTCTATTACATTTTGATGACTTTTTTCGACATACTATACTATGACATATATATGACTTTTTTAAATATACTATGATTTTATTCGACATACTATTCTATTACATTTTTAGGACTTTTTTGAACATACTATACAATGTTTTTTTCACAACTTTTCTGGACATACTATACTATGACTTTTTTTTATTTTTCGACATACAAACACTGTGACTTTTTTTTTTTTCGACATACTATACTTTGAATTTTATCGACATACTTTACTATGACTTTTTTTTCTTGATATACTATACTATGACTTTTTTTCGACATACTTAACTATGTTTTTTTTTACTTTTTAGATGTACTAAACTATGAAATTTCTTTTGACATACTAGACTATTTTTTTCAAAATACTATACCATGACTTTTTTTGTATATACTGCAATATGACTTTATTTCAACATACCATACTATGATTTTTTTTCAACACACTATAGACTATACTTATTTCGACATACTATAATATCACTTTTTTTTATTTTTTTCTACATACTATACTAAGACTTTTAAATTTTTTTCGACATACTATACTATCACTTTTTTTTCGACATATTATGACTCTTTATGACTTTTTTCGACATACTATACAATTATATACTTTTTTATGACTTTTTGGACACACTAGTGTCCTAATTAGTTCAAATGCAACATCAATTTTTACTTTACTCCTAATCAAGACACTGATAAATTGTAAATTAAATGCTTCTGGCAATACCTTTTTGTTTTAATATACCCATAATAATGACAATTATTACAATTATTACAGTTACTGATGTGTAAGATCACCCAATGAACCTATTTTATAAAAATAACTTTTTGAATCATATTTGCTCCAATCTCGCCTACTTCAGCTTTAATAGATGATGTATGACCAAGGTGTGCTGAGCGTCTGTCATTGCCACTGGAGACACTGATTTGTGGTGGAGTCAATGCCACCAGCAACATCTCATTGAGTAGGACATCAAACTGCTGCTCAGGGCTGCTGAGTGAAACGTATCAAGGCCACAGTGCCATCACAGATCCTCATGAGATTGGGGCATTTTTTCAGAAAATCAAAGGATTCACAGTGTACAGCTATAAGTACAGGACATCTCATTATTGTTGTAGTTGAAAAAGACTTTTATTCAGTGCCCGGGAGAAACAGTACAGCACAATTTGTTATAAAAATGGATATCCACAGGTTCAGTCAAGACATCGGCAGCACTAAGGCCAGGTTAGTCTCTGAAATTTAAATAAGGCTACTGCAAAAGCTGCTCTGTCCTTAACATACTGGTTTTTCTGTCCCTAACATGTGTGACAGCAATCACTCCAACAAAGATTAGCAGCAAACTAATCATTTCCAGCTTACTCACTGATGGTTTTTATAAAGTGGTAAAATAATCATTTTAGATTCAAAAGGCTCAATTTCAGCTAGAATGAATCTTGCCCTCTGGATGTGGGATTATTCATTGCAGTAGTGTCTGTGTCCAACAAGGTCATTTAAATTTAGTGTGAAGTGAACCAAAGCCGCTGTAACATTTACATATTTGCAGAAAAATGCATACAAAAGGAGTGGTTCACTACACGAGGTTATTTTGTAAAGCAATCCCGATTGTGTAATAAGGCACAGTTTCTGATCAGGAGCTTTTTTGAAAAGAATTAAATGTTCTGTGCTGTGTAGAATATAAAGGAGGGTATTTAGCATTTTTTATTTTTCCAAATCATTTATTTTTCCTTACATAACTTCATTTAAAAATAAATATCTATTATCTTCTTAAAAATAGTCTTTAAACGTTTGCTGTTCCCCGTCATAACCCACAATTCTAAAATGAAATTGGAAAAAATGTGGAAATGATCAATACCTAAAATAAAAATAAAAAATAACAGGATGGATATAGCATTTTTATAAACGGTTCAAAAGGTAAAACATTGATATCGTCAAAAAAACAAAAAAAAAACACAAACAACAAACATGTAATATACAGAATATTTAAAAAATGGATACAATTTGAGAACACATTTAGCTTCTCCGCTCTCGTTCCGCCCATCGGAGAAAAATATGTGTCAATGCCCCCGAGAAAAAGGACCAACACCCCCCTCTGTTCGACCCATCTCTTTGGCGTTTATGGAGGGGAGGAGCAGACAATGCAAAGCGTCTCTGTCAGGCAAAGAGCCACAGGGCCAGTTCATTGGACGCCACATGTTCACCAGGCGTGTTCTCTGGAAATTCAAACGGTGTTTAACTAAGGCCCAGAACAAACAAAAAAGAAAAGGCGGATGGACGTGATTTATTTTTTGGAGTGTGATGTGAAGGCGTTTTCAATGCAGAGGACGACGTAGGAGCCGGAGCAACTACTGGAGGTTTGCTGCAGGAGGTGGCCGCTCTGTAGTGATGATGCCAGGCCAGTCACAGCCTGGTCGCCCGCCCGCCATGTTTCACAGTAGTGGTCTGTTTGCCGGTGGCCTTTGTTGCTTGATCCATGCCAGACCATTTTCTGTGGCCTGGAGGAAAGCAAAAACAGGTAGAAATAGGTCAGAATAGATATACAGTATACAGTATGTGCCCACAGATAGAACACCAACAAATTATACCCTACAAAATATAACTGCAAAGGCTACTACTACTACTACTAGTACTACTACTACTACTAGTACTACTAGTACTACTACTACTACTACTACTACTACTACACTAACAGCTACATGTTAGTGCACAGGATGCTCTATTAAATGTAAGATTATTGTAAAAACAAAATGAACAAAGACTCACCATGCGCTGTCCCTGACGATGTCTCTACCATCGAAGGAATAGATTGGTACATTCTCCCTCATTTTGCTTGCTGTGTCACTGAAGACGGACTCCCAACTGCTGAACAACACTTGATCCTGCAAGGAAGAGAATATAATGCCTTATATTTCATTTCTCCTCCGTAATGTCTTCTTCATAAAGCAGCAAGATACAAAGAATAAGTTTAGTTTAGACAGTTAAAACACAGTAGTAGACCACAGCCATTAACACTAGGGGTGGGAAAAAAAATCGATTCACCTATGTATCGCAATTTGTTTTTTTACAATTCTGAAATAGATTTTTTTAATGCAAGAATCAATATTTTTTTCTCATTTGAGTCTATGCAGAGGTAGAAGGAAGTTAGTGCTTTTATTGTTGTAGTCTGAGTAACGTGACGTCATATCTGTTCCGTATCCTTCAACCAAAACAAACCGCTGCTGCCCGCAACGAGGAAGTACAAAACAGCGGAGGGTCTCCATGGATACGACCTTCACCCTCACAAATCTAGCGTGGTAAACACTACACATCCAGTAAAGGATGGAAACACTTTGGGTTTCACACATTGCAGGTAAAGCAGACCTAGACAGAGCAGAGCTAAAGCTGCATGCTAACTCTGTCACGGACAGGAAACGTTATCATATCGCGGTAACGTGCGGTCGAGCTCAGAGCACCCAGATACTGACATTTCTGTTCTCTGCATTCAAACGGCCCCGATGGAGCTGACCATGGATGGATAAAGAGAACGGAGCTGACGGGAGAGCTAGAGACCACCTTGGAGAAGTTAGAGGAAGTAGACATGTGGGACTACGTCTGGTTTTCAAAATAAGGTGTTAACAAAGGGAACTGTATATACAAAATACATATATGGAAATAAGATTGATGAAATATATTTACCAGAAATATAAAACATTACATGTCCCTTAAAAATTAAAAAGAAAATACCACCAATGTCTTTATTCTTTGATTTTTGGGTTGCTGGAAAATCTGTTATAAATAATTCTTGACAATGACTGATATATTGATCTATGTGATGTAAAACACAAAGTCTGTCCTTATCTGTGAGGGTTCAGCCTAGGCAGAAAGCCAATGTAGTATAAACAGAAAGGCGTTAACAATATTGCCACTTCCCCAGCTGTAGCTCACCTTGAGGTTGACGATGGGGGAGGTCTCCCTGTCCGACCTGCGGACGATGGTGTAGAGGTCTTGAAGCTTGGAGGACAGGAAAGCTCTGAAGGTTCCCTTCAGGCCTACCGCCCGGGCCTGCTGGAAGCACAGGAAGTCTGCCCCTCGAATTCCTCGCATGTTACCAGTTTGAGGGGCGTTCAAGGCAATGAGATGTAGCTGATGAGGAAGACACAGGTGTCGGTTAGCTGCCTCTGTATGACCTGCTCTTGTTACACATTGTTATAAGGTCAATTATTTTAATATACTAAGTTTAGCACATTATCCAAAATAAGTTTGAAATGGATGTTGCTATCAGATAAAATATTGCAACCTTATATTTTTTAATTCTGCCCCTGCGATTTTCTGTCTTGAGAAAGTACTATATGTATATACTATATATATATATAATTAAACTGGGGAAAAAAGTTTGGAAACCTGTATTTTTCTGTTGTTACAATGGTAATGGGCATTGTATTTTACATGGTTGGAAAGCCTGTTTATTTACCTTCACAATGATGTCCAACTTGTAAGGATCATGCATTTGTGGGATGAGCAGCACAGCTGATTATGTGGGTAGTGCCCAAGAAACATTTGCCAAAATGCTCTGCCAATGCCAGTTAGCATTATAAGAACAGAGAAATAATCCACCAAACACAAGTTTCCAAACTTTGTTTTTCCAGTATATATGTACCGGCCAAAATAATAAATTGCCTTTTTGTGTCACATCTACATTTGTTTCAGTACATTTCATTGAGATAATGAAGTATATACTTACAGAAGAGGTCAGAGCAAAATTTGAAGCAAAATAATTGAAATATGTTGACGGTTAATCAATTCAAGCCTGAATACTAGGCTTGGGCGTTATCTATTTTTTCATAACTTCCTGACATTTCACTTGGTATTATTGGTGTCATGATTTCGATCCTGAATTGGAAATCGAACAAAATTAGTTTCTGATTTCAACCTTCGAAATCAAAAGCAGGTTGGGCCATTTCTTATTTTTTTTGTCAAATAATTGATTTCTTCAGTAAGTAGCCGTGTAATAAACGGGATAATGTACAGCGAGCCGGTCATTGTTGTGAAATAAACCCCTTCAGGCCGATGCAAGACCACCCCGCGCAAACTGCATCGCCCTGTCGGGGTTAATTTCACAACAATGACCGGCTCGCTGTACATGATCCCTTACCTGATACCCTCCATAATGAACTAATTGACATTTGGATTCAGGAGCTCTCCTGGTTGAACTTTACTCACCCCTGATGCTGATGGGTCCCCATGGCCAGCAGGCTGCAGTACAGGTGGGCTGGGGCGGCGCTGCGGAGTTACAGGGTATCTGTTCTCTGTGTGTTGGGTGGCTAATCTTCCATCTGTTTGACCGGTGTGTCTCGGGTCTGGGAATCTGGGATCATACTGTGGGGGGTATCTGGGGTCTACGGGTGGGTGTGGTGGGGGCTCAATGGGTCGTATGGCAGAACCACCCTGGGAGTAATGGCCAGCTCCGTTGTTGTTGGACTGGTCCTGGGACTGGGGGTACAGGATCACAGGTGAAGGCTGGACCTCTGCCACCTCGTTCTTCTTTAAATGAAAATTAGAGAGATTAAAACAATTTGAAAAAGGAGTGGGTGAATGAAAAAGGCAAGATATGGTTATTGTAGTTTTGTTCTGTGGAACTTACCAGATCTCTGAAGAAGGGATTGTAGTCTCCAAGCTGAGAAGAGAACAAGAGCTGTTTAGTGAACACTGACATCTCACCTCACAGTGAATGAATCAGCGGACCTGAATTGTATTACATATTAATATAGGAAGTGTATATTGTCTCTATATTAACACTGAATCAAACCACTTTTTTTTTTTAACACAAACACATAACTTTAACAAACATTCTCATATGAGTTTTACAGTTATTAGCAACAATAAGACGTTAAACAGTAGCAGCACATTTTGAGTATTAAGCATCATTAAAATGTAAGTTATATGAAATAACTTTAGTTATTTAGTCAACTATACACAGAAAATCCAAACACATGCAGCATTTAGTGCTCTTAAAGAGGACCTATTCTTGGGTGAAAAGTAGATGACTGTACCATGACTTGCCGCAGTCCATCGCGTACTCTCAAATAGAGGTCTGCTTTGTCAATGATGTAGATGAGGCTGCCCTCTGCCTGGTGTCTGGCAGTAGCTACCATTGTGTCATATGACCTCAAAACAGTAACCTGTGGAAAACAAATACACATGGTGTCTATCTTTTGTTGAACATAAATTGAATAACTAATAAATGGCTGCCAATAGCTCTTAAAATGAAAAGATCTGATCAGCCCTGAACATTTTATCAAGCAAATGTATTTTAGACACAATATGATCAATGGGCAACACGCAGACTGATCATTACAACTTATTACTAATGCCAGCCTAACAATCATGTCAACAACCAATCAGTTGGATAACATTAGAATGCAGTGTTGGCACTTACCCCAGAGGAGTGACCAGGACTTCCAGGTGCACCAGGTGGACCAGGAGGTCCAGGAACACTGACGGCTTCAAATGAAAACAAAAAAAGCTTGTTGAGGATTTGACTTATGAAGAGCTCAAGGGGAGTTTGTCTCCAGTATCTAACAAGTCAAGTGCAGAGTCAGACAGTAGCTCGAGGTTACCTCCACACTAGTTGTAGGATTGTATAGTTTAGAAATATCCAGAATATTTAAACATAGAAAAAGTCACTTACAGTGATTGGGCCTATATGCTCCAGGATGCGAGGGAGATCCTTGGGGTCCTGGAGGTCCAGGTTGTCCTGGAGGACCTGGACGCCCATCGTAACCAATCCCAGGTGTTCCTGGTGGCCCCTGGGGTCCAGGAGGGCCCAATACGTGTTCTCCCTTTGGACCCTAAAATGAAAGAGAAAAATGCAATACTGGAACACAGTTTTAAAATGTCTATGATCTAGGTCATGACAAACCACTATTATGTGTAACAACAGGGCACGTGCTTACTATACAGGTCAAACCACAAATCTTCTAACAAAATCAGATTTGTGTCGTTAATACCTGTAAATATACTACGACAGACTCTCTGAACTCACCTGTAGGCCTGGTTTTCCAGGAGGCCCTGGTTGGCCTTGTACTCCTCCAAAACGTGGGTCATAATATCCACCACCAGAATCTCCCTTTTCTCCCTTCACACCTAGGCCTCCACGCTCTCCCTTCAGTTCATTCTGTTAGAAACAGGTTAGCATTATGAAGTACAGTACATTCAGCATTCTAATGAAACGGAGTGCTGGTGTGGCGATAAGATAGATTACCTTGAATGTGTAAATATCAAAATTAGAGGCTGTTCCTGGAAAAAAAACAAAAAAACAAAGGTGTTTTAGTGATTAAGAACTAATAATTCACTTCAACGCAGTCCTTCAGTGCTGTGGATAAGTATATAATAATGGCACAGTATGTGTATTTAATGCAAACGAGGATTTACCTGGAATTCCTGGAAGTCCTCGGTCACCATGCTCTCCTTTTTCCCCTTTCGATGCTTCAACAAAATATCATTTTTAATATTGGTCAGTACACAATACCCCACAGGTGTATTTGACATGCAAAACTGTGTCATTGAGAGTGACGTCTTCTGTGTTTTATCAATTCATTCTTCAAATCTAATCAGACTTGACAGCTTAATCTCTTGACAATAGAGTGTACAGTATATCCCCTTCAGGCTGAGGCAGCTGGATCAGACTGAAACTAAGATAGAACTGTTTATCTCTGCAGACACTTTAAACCGTTTCTAAATCTCTCTTCCTTGACTTGCACTGTTACTTAACTTCTCCATTCTGATCCCTCTCTATCGTACAGTATTATGTATTGGTGCTAAAACAACAAACGGTGTGTGATGGAGGTCATACCTGGGTAATTCCTTGAAGGTTCATCATAGCGCTATGAACACAGAAAGAAAAGATGCTCGATGAACAAAATCCACAGCACCATCAACAACAGAGGGAAAGATTACGCTAAATCATGCAACTGACTCAGTAGTTTCACCAGACAACAAGGCTTAAACAACGGAACAGAAGCACCAGATATTGACTGGATATGGATAGAATATGATATGGTTTAGCTCTCAGCCCCCAGACTGTACATGAGAGACATTCACTTTGTGTTAAACTAGCTGGGACATATGAATGTCCACAGTTCATTTCAAGGTACTGTACGAGGTTTTGGATCTTGTGTACTCACATTGAAGCGATCTAAGGGAATGGCTGGCCCAGGGGGTCCAGGTGGTCCGGGTGGTCCTGGTTGGCCAGGGACTCCCTGATGAAAACAAAGTTATTCATTCTTTCTTACTGTTAGAAGTGTACATACAGAATGATTACTGACATACCATCAATAACTTAGACAGACAGTATTTTTAGATTTTTGACGATACTGCGACACAATGATTGCTAGCATTGATACTGTATGTGTTTGATGTTAGGGCATTCTCCCAGCAAACACTGACAAGTCTGAGAAATGAACAGCATTGATTAAGATTACCAAAGCTCACTCAGGAATGGTGTGTCTACATACATGTCAATCAACATTGTCTATCAACTAGGGCTGTCATAGTTAACGCCACGATAACATGTTAACGCAAATTCAGCTCAATGCCACTAATTTCTTTATCGCAACTTGTGATTTCTAGGTTGTAGCGGGATCATTTTTAAAGCTAGAAGGAGGCTAAATAACAATCCAAACTTGCACTAAATTGGCCATTGCCATTTTCAAAAAGGGGTCCCTTGACCTCTGACCTCCAGATATGTGAATGTAAATGGGTTCTATGGGTACCAACGAGTCTCCACTTTACAGACATGTCCGCTTTATGATAATCACATGAAGTTTGGGATAGGGAGTCTCCGATACCGATACTGGATCGTATATCGGGCCAATACTGACTCAAATAGCTGGATCCGATATTAGTGACAATGGGGCCAATCTAATCAATTCAGATCTGTGTTTATATAAAATATACATTATATACAAGAATTTTAATTCCTGGTCAAGTTTTGACCAATTTGTTGCTGCATTAAAAAGGTTTACACTTTACACAGACTTTTTAACCAAGTTGATGTTGTACGATTTATTATTTTAATAATAAATAACAATTCAGAAAATTTAGATCTATATATTTATTTGTTTCTGAACAATATTTGTTATTGTTTTGTCTTTTGAATTGATTTCCAATAATAAATATATACATACTTTTATATAAAGCAGCATATTTGCCCACTCCCATGTTGTAAATACTTGACAAATCTCCCTTTAAGGTACATTTTGAACAGATAAAAATATGCGATTAATTTGTGATTCATTGGCGATTAATCGCGATTAAATATTTTAACCAATTATCACACTGGCACAAGGTAACAGCAGTTCTGACAAAAAATTCAATCATAAATCAAAGCTGCAAGCAGCGATGAATGGGCCCTCGCACCTTCCCACGCGTCGGGGTTACTGGTGGGACGCCGATTGACGGTGCCAGGCACAATGAAACCGGAACTCTGATGAGTCCGATGATGCCTGCCACAAAACTCTACAACAAACGGTTTTATGAATTACGAAAGGGGCGTGGCTAATGTGTAGGGGGCGGGGATAACCTTCACCAATGAAACAGGAACTCTCTGCTGAGTGCAATGACACCTCCCACAAGAGTCTATGACGAACGGTTCATGAGTTATGAAAGGGGGCGTGGCTAACATCTTGGGGCGAGGCTATGAATCTATATCGACATGAAAATGACCTCAGGTCTGGACCGCCATCATGGCTGAGAAATTTGGAGCAGATTTGACAAAGTATGCCGAAGTTACAACAACTTCCTGTTTCAAGGCGAATCACGCCAAATGGCCGCCATGCCACAGTAACGCCGTTCAACGAAAACTCACAGTCTTCACAATAATGCATCATCAAGGTCTTAAGGCTTTTCTGACCAAATCTGAGGTGGATCTAGTAAACCTGCTAGGAGGAGTACAATAAAATAGAAAACATGTAATTTCCTGTTGCCAGTAAGGGGCGCTATGAGTGTGACTCAATATGGACATGTAAAGTCCTCAGGACTGGAACCTTATCATGCCTGAGAGATTTGGGGCAGATTGGACTATGTACAGTTGAGTTACAACAACTTCCTGTTTCACGGCGATTGGTTAAAAATGGCCGCCACGCCACGGTCAGGTCGTTCAGTAAAAACTCACCGTTTGAATAAATTTTCATCCTGAAGGTCCTAAGATGGTTCTGAACAAATTTCAAGTCGATCTGATTAAATCTGTACGAGGAGTTCGTTAAAGTACACGGCCTATAAAGCGCTAAAAATTGGCAAGAATCGCATATTAATTCAAAATGTTTGACTTCCTGTTAAGTTTGAGCATACCTCCAAGAAGCTATTTTGTGCGTCCCACAGGAAAATTTCATACATGTAGGTGAAACCGGAGCGAGGGGCTCAATTTTTCCAACTTTCTAAGGGGCACTAGCGAGCCGTTTGGAAAACCCGAGCCCGAGACCCTTAAAATATAAACATTTTTCAACGCGTCTGATAAGCCTGCCAAGTTGAACAACTCTTTGAGCATGTTAAGGTCGTCAACAAAGCGATTTATTTGGGAGAAAAGAAAAAGAAGAATTCCTACAGTTTCAATAGGGTCCTCCGCGGCCCGACGTTGTCGGTGCTCGGTCCCTACTTAAACAGGGGTTGTGTTTTTGAAACCCAACACTCATGTTATTGGTTGTACGCAGGAACTTGTCCAAAGGTAAATAATGTGTACAAAACATAACTAGCTAGTAGGGATGTCAGGATTCTCCAAATCCACGATTCAACTTTTTTTCAGCACTGACGGCTATGCCATTGTTAGACTATCAAGTGTGGATAAAGATCAACAGATCATTGGTTTTATGCCCTGACAACTGCCATTTACACTTTCAAGGGTAGCGTTTAGGCTACCCACGTGTAGCATAGCCTACAAAACTGTAGTTTTTCTGTTTCTATATAACCCACAGGGAAAGCAAAATGATGCCACATCGGTGACTTCAGGGAAACAGGAGGATTTTCCAGTTCTGTTGTTTCTTCGTCATTTCCGACTCCAGCACTGGCACTAGTTAACTAAAAAGCTAGCCAGTCAGTTGTTGATGCTCAATGCAAGACTCGCTTCCTTTTCACTGATTATGTATAGTTCATGCCATGTGTCACCTGTACACCACAACTATTTTAAATAGAAGCCAGACAAATCACATTTAGTGTCTTTTGTGACACGCTGGCATGGCTTGGGGGTTGGAGAGTAAACAAGATGATGTCAAACTGTCTGCTGCTGTCAAATCTAAGCACTGTTAATAATATGAACACTTACTGGGTAGCTATAGCCAGAACCAACTGTTGCCTCTCCTTTCTCACCCTTGTACCCGTTTACACCAGGGCGGCCCTGAGGGGAGAAAGTCATCCATTAATATCTCCTACACTCGGAAAAACAGAAACAGTAGGATTCAAATGTAACTACAGCTATACACAATAGACCCATACAATTAATATGTGGTACTTAGTATAAACACAGAATAGTATAACATATTTATATGAAAATATACCAAAGTAAGACACCTAGGAAGTACTTACAGGTCTTCCAGGCATTCCAAATTCACCCTTTAATCCAGCAGGCCCATACTGGCCCTACGACAAAAAATCATGAAATGAAAGACAATGTGAGCTGACTGGAGAATGAAGTAAACAAAATATACATTTTTAGACTAAATCTGTTCAGTTGCATTAATGTAGATATCTTAGACAGGAATGTCCAAACACTTACAGAGGGTCCAACAGGTCCAGGTGATCCTCTGTCCCCCTTCAGGCATGGCAAAGGAACCAGATTAGTTTCAATAACAAATGTACCACGGTAACGCAGCCAACACAAAGCAGCAACATATCCTATACTATAGAGGAGCCGTGTGTGTATGTGTTGGTATGACAGAGACAAAACAGATATACAGTAAATGACTAACCTTCGGTCCTGTAAGCCCTTCCATGTGCAGAAGATTTCCATCAGGTCCGATTATTAAGCCTGGTTCACCTTTCTCACCCTAGACATAGAACAGCAGCAACGAGACAACACAGACTCAATTACAGCAGTGTCTCAATGATGAAAAATGGATCAATTAATAGTTGAACAGACAAATAACCCAAACTTTACCTTCCCTCCGTAGCCTGGAAGACCAGGGTCTCCTCTGTCGCCCTTTGGTCCAATAGGACCCTGCAGGATAAAGATAATAGGATCTCTCAACTTACAAGAGGTCAAAGTAACAGTCATTTGGCAGTCATTCCATTAGTCTCTGTCTGACAGTGCAGCTTGTGAATTGCTGAGTGGACCACTGTTTAGATATTGAGTGTAGAAATTAATGGATGACATGTTGTGGGCTTCTTTGAGTAGATGCGGTGCCAATATGCTATCTGCTAACTGTAGTCTAGAGAAGCATTTGATGCTTGCTTACTTTTGTGGAAGTCAAACTTCATTGTTAAAATGATCTGGAGGCATTGTGGGAATTTGAAAGAATTGGAGCCAGAATTGACCTGAGTGTAAAACAGTCTCGTCTTTTTGCCTGCAGCAGTTTGCTTCCAGGTCATTGCTCAAGTTACCATGGTCCAAAGTAAAAGCAATGAAGACCTGATAGAGTTGGATTAAAGACAGTCAGTTTTCTTAAAACTACAGTGCCCCACTGTTCAATGATATTACTTTCAAGATGTTATTTTACTTAAAGCCTGTTAAACGTGGTTTCAAATCGTAAAGGGATAGTTCAAGTGTCTTGAAGTGGGGTTGTATGTGTGAGGTACTTATCCATAGTCAGTGGGTTACCTACAGTAGATGACGGTCGGCACGCCCCCAGTTTGGAGAAACAGACAGGAGCACCGACACCAGAGCAAAGCAATACAGTGCTGTGGACGGGGCCCAGCAGAAAAACATATTTTAGCCTAAAAGAATGGCCCACCTTAAAAAAATATCGATATCTGTTGAAGTGTACGCTATATTTAGAATATTTTCGCTGATTTATCTTGCTGTCAGTCCGCCCTTTCCTTCTCCTTTCCGACAGGAAACTGAACTGAAAGTGAAACTTATCTCTGCTCTCTCCAAACCCAGAAGGCTCAGATGACAAATCCAGTATAGATACGTTTCACTTTCAGTTCAGTTCGCCATCGGAAGATATTCTAAATATAGCATACACTTAAATGGATATCCATTTTTTAGGTGGGCCTTTCTTTTAGATGTCTAAAATCTGTTTTGCTGCCGGCCCCCTCCACAGCAGTACATTGCTTTGGTTTGGTGTCAGTACTCCTGTCTGCTTCTCCCAAGATGGGGTGTGCAGACTGTCATCTACTATAGGTAATAAACTGACTATGGATAAGTACCTCATAAACACCACTTCAATCACCCAAACTATCCGTTTAAGTATTTTTCCATTGCATTAAATATGCATTACTTAATCTACTTCATCAACTGCAAACAGTGGACTGGCAACATAAGCAAACACGCCAACAACTGTCATCCCGTTTTGATTGAAATGTTAAATCATGATTGGTGCATTAAAATACATGCCATCACTTTTTTTTTGCTGAACACTGCCCATTTCCAACCAGTGAGAATAGATCAGAAAAAGATTTGCTTCTTAGTAGAGAGTCTTAAGGCTGACTGCTCCAGACAGAGTGGGGAAGTTGGAAAATACAGAGGGGCAGATTAACACATTGTTGGTTTGGGTCTTTTCATGGGATTTGTTTACAATAATAATAATGAAAAAAATAATAAATGTAGATTAACAACAGGTTCAAAACACACAAGAGACCAAGACAAAGGGAAGGCACTAAGACCATTAATGTGAAGTAAATACACTACATACAGTATTTATGGTGATAATAAGGACATGGTACATCAATTATGTAACACAGGGAGACTTACAGGGAATCCAGCTTGACCAGGTAAACCAGGTCCCCCCTGTACAGGAAAACATAAGACTTCATTAGATTGTTCTTCGGTGTTTTGCTAACTGACTATCATGCATTTGTTTTTACTAATTTTACAAATAACACAAATGTGGAAGCAAATCCACACAAAACTTATTCTGGCCCTGATTGGTCTGACTCATTCTAAAATGTAAACTGTGAATTAAGTGCAGCTTTCACTCAGTGTAGATAAATACAGCTGCCTAATAATGTAATATATTGAAATGGAAACAGATGTTTTGCTGTTTTGTGGTTATATTTGATAAAGGTCAGATGGTGATAACAATCCTTTGTTCTGATAGAGACATATATCTTTTTGATCCCATGAATTGCTCCATGAATCACACAGATGATGTTTGTCAATTTAAAAGATCATTTTGCAAGTCAAGAAAGTCTCAGTTTGTCGTAATATCATTTAGTTTTGTGTGAAACCGCTCAGTGAACTACATCTCTCGTCTCGCACTACATACGTCACCAACACTAGCTAGCTAGCTACCTTAGCTATGACCCACGCACAAATGAAACGTTATCTTACCTGATGTGTTTTATCCAGAGACTCCTGCTCTTTTTATCAGCTGGTAAAGCAAAGACCCGATGCTGGTGTTGGTACAACCCAGTACGAAACACACAATAATCATAGCTTCAGCGAGAGAGACGTCACTTACGTGACTTTTGGGTGTGTAGTCTTTCTAATAACGTGTTATCACAGTCTTAAACTTCAACAGTCTTACAATAAACTGAGACTTTCTAGACTTGCAACATTATGTTTTAAATTGACAAACATCATATGTGTGATTCATGGCACAATTCAAACGAAATCAAAAAAACATTTGTCTCTCAACGTTGACAACCGTTCATATCTTTTTCGAAATAATGTCCCATAGTGGTCCACCGGAAGGGGAGGGACTTCACCTTTCTGTAAAATCACACACTGCCAGCATTGATGTGTCTTTTGAACAGTGGTTCAAGCCCACGCTAGGGTTATAATTACAAGTGCACAATCACCTTTATATGGGTTGTAAAAAGGTCAGTTACATGTACAGGGCCTGTAAAGTGTTATACCAAATGCACGTAAAGCTCAGTTTGAAGGGCAACCAATCATCATCCGTGGTTCCGATGTGAGTTTTTTAAAAGATGGCAAAATGAGGAGAAGGCCTCATGTGGATACAAAAACTCTGCAGCCCCACATACTGTACATGTAACACACATTATCAACTACAACCTCAAAGATTGTATTGTATTTGGTATCAGTATTACAGTTTAAACATGAATACAAACCTGAGGCCCAACATTGCCAACATCGACCTGTAGTGACACAGAGAGATTGAAGTTAAGATGAATGCTATCACTGATTAAGACTGCTCTTAGTTTTGGATTTGGGTCTATTGTATGCTTTTTGTTGCTTACACTGCTAGATGTCTGGTGGATGATTTGTCCTGGTGGGCCAGGTGGGCCAGGTGGACCTGGGAGTCCAGTTCCATCCCGACCTGGGTCACCCTAAAACCACAACACGCACACACAGCAAAAAAATTAACAACTGTCCCACCTCGTAAGACATCCATGTCCGGAAATTAACAAATGCTCAACACAGCTTACTTTGTTTGTATTGAACATAAAGAATAAAAAATATCTTCAAAAAAGGTAACAAATATTAGATGATTTTTTTTTTTTTTTTTAAATCTTTTTCTTTTAGGGACTCCTTAAAGGTCTGAGAGATCAACATAACTACAAAGAAGCATACAGAAGTGAGATGGTATTCGTGTTGCAGTACAACATAGGATCAGCATCATACAGACAATTGCTTTGTAGTGAACAGAATGTAGAAATGAACAGATATTCAGGGGTAAAATGATATTCACCCTATCTCCTTTGTCACCACTGTTACCCTTTGGTCCCTGTAAAATTACAGAAGAATGAGACAAAAGATACATTAACAAAAGGTGAAAGCACTGTTTCATGTACACTATATGCTTGGCGTTCAAGTGGTTAAGTTGTGAGAACTTAAGCAACGGCAATATCAACGTTACTGTCTAGAAGCCACAGAGGCTAACAATTTAGCAAACTAGCAAGTGGGTACCATAATGACAGAGGAGAAAGATGAGGCCGTTGGGAATATCAACCTTTTCATCAGACATATTATAAAATTACAAGGAATTGTAATATACGGCTAAAATTACAATATATTCACTTATGTACCAACAAATGAACTTCCATGGCTTCCCCCATTTCTGACTACGTCACAAACACGTCACAACTCGAGAACTCTGAGCTTTCAGAAACTTTCACTTTTACAAGATCATGAATACCAGAAGAGGGGGGGGGGGGGGGGGGGGGGCGTTCATATGGACTCAACATTAGCATGACTTCAGGCTGCATACTGGGCTGTATTCCTCCAAAAAACATTTAGAACCCAGAATGTATTCAATACAAAGGACTTCCTTTATGGCCACAGGGGTAAATGACACTGACATAAACATTTGAGAATGCAACATATCTTTGCCCCATAGCTTGTTAGCTTATGATGTAAAACAAAAAAGACAGATACAAAAACAACAACCATTTCCTTTAAAGTCCAGTAGCCCTGTCTGTAGTGTAACATGGTTAACCAAATGCTCGGTTACATCACACAGGTTTCAAACATCCAACAATGTGTTAACACTATGACTTTTCAACAAATGTGTGACCTCTGGTATCCAGCTGGTGCATGAAATATTCTTATTAGTCATCTAGATCTACTTTACCTGAGGTCCAGGGAAGCCATCCAAACCTGGTCGTCCATCTCTTCCTGTAAGACCTTCACTGCCCTTCTGACCTGGTACACCAGGCAACCCAGCTTTACCCTGCCGAGGCACAGTCAAGATACACCAGTGACAAACTAAATTCAGTGAAACACAAAAACAAAGTTACTACGGCCCTGATCTGTGTGTTTTAGCAGCCTTGAGCGGCTTTTTGTAATTGTTTCCAATGAGAGTGAAGTGTTTTGCCCGATGCTTTTACATTGCGTTTTTCCGCTCTGGGCGCCTCATTTTTTTGCAGGAGCACCCTGAACGCCTGGAGTTGAAAAAAATTAAACTCAGAACAGAAAAGCGCCCAACGTCATTAGCATTTTTTTCTCATGGTGGGGACATTTGCTTGGTGCTCGGAGCTATTTGACTTTACCAACCGTAGTTACCATGAGCTGAACAGAAAACAGCAGGAGGCACTACTTGGAAATTTGGGTTAGCTGTTTTCATTAATTTAAACTGTACTATTAACTATAAGGTAAAGTTCATGGTTTGCCTTACGCTAACGTTAGCATTCATTCTGTGGTTACCTCGCAACACTAAAAAAAATAAAAAGACGCAGCAAACTGCAAGACATTTTTTACACCTGCAAAACCCGTTGTGTCTGATCAGGCCCTAACACATTACTGCCTGAAATATGAAGCGGTTGTTGTACTCCTGATCCCACTGAAAATCAACCCCTAACTCTACAGCTCTACGCAGCCTCCAGCTCTTCTCTGCTCATTGTTCTACTTTAGGCAGTCCGTACATGTATACAGCCCATGGAAACATGCTAACTTGGGTACACTTGTGCTGTGTTGCTATGAGTTTGTCTTTCTGCCCCCTTTATTTAAAGAATTCTACTTAATGAAATAGTCTATACTAATAATAAATTAATAATCTATACGTTTTTACATTTTATTCCACTGCTTCTTGTAGCATCTTATTTATTTTCCGTTTTGTTTGTGTGCTGTATTGTTTTTTTCCCATTTCTGTTTCTTTGCGACCTTATTTTGCCCTCAATCAATAAAGCTGCAGCTAAACACTCGCTATCGCCTTAGAGACCTTGATTCAGTCCCACGTGGCTGTACCTCACGCTGATTTCACACACTCAAAACGACAACCTTTTGATCCAATAGTTTGTTTTTAAAAATAGAAAAACCATGTTAGTTGGAGAAGTGGCAAGAGGACCAGATCATGACGGATTACGGGAAGAATTACTTACCGGAAGTCCAGGCAAGCCAGGAGAACCCTGAAAGCACACACATTAGCTTTGGTTATTGGCTAGCTTATGTACAGTATATATTCCTAATGTATTTGCTACAGCTTCCTACTAAAACATGTTTGACAGTTCAAGGTCTATATTTACAGACATGTAAAATATAGACCTGTACAAAATACATGCTATATTGTTTTTATAGGAATACTCTGTAATCAGATCATTTACAGAATGTATGGCAGCTATGCCAAATATGTTAGGCTCCAAATAAATAGTTTATTTCTATTTTTACTCTTTTTAAACCTGCAGTAGGCACACATGTTTTGGCATCATTGGGCAAAAATCCCATAATAACCTTTCAGCATATTGTAATTCAAGTGTTCTAAGAGAAAACTAGACTTCTGCTCCTCCTCATGGCTCTGTTTTCAGGCTTTAGAACATCTAGCCCGTGACGGGAGACTTTGACCAATCACAGGTCATTTCAGAGAGAGAGAGCGTTCCTATTGGCTGTTCATTCAATGGAGGCAGCTGTCAATCACTTGTGAACTCTGATGAGAGACTGTGCTCCAGCTGGTGGGCGGTGCTTGGTATTTCCTCAACTGATCTCAACATGGCTGCCGGGTCACAAACTTTCTCATTTTACAGCTAAACAGTACACTACAAGATGATTCTGAAAGCATCTGAGGAGAGAAATCGGCATTACAGTAACAGAATATTGATTCATATTTGATCAATGCTGCCTAGTTTGACCGTTTGATCAGAGTTTGTGAGCTTCACAGAGACGGCAAGGCTCCAGCTCTGCTCTGGTTGGATGTTTTCCTCCAGTCTGTGAAATCTTGCAGATACCATTAGGAGCACTGGAGGACACCGGAGGACAGCGGAGGACACAGAGACAAATGATTTTTTTCAGATTACCTGTCTCATGCACTACTGTCAGGATATAGTGACCGTTTTCTAAATAATAACTTTTTTGAATCATATTTGCTCCATGTCTACCCACTGCTGCTTTAGGTAACGATGATTGGTCAACAATTTCAATTACATTTTCAGATGAAATGCAAATAGTGCATGAGTGCTATTCTTTATGAGTGTGATGTTCGCTGTAGTGATGAACATTTCTTTTACTGCTTCAAGTTTTATAATTATGAAGCTTAAAGCGAAAGTTCAGACAGGAAGACCCTCTTTACACTCTCTCATTCACAACCTTTCTGTCTCTCTCTCTCTACTGGCTCCTACTCTATCAGCTGACTGTGGGTGGTTCACTCTTAGATAACCAAACAGATTCTACCACGCTCTCCATGAGCCAATCATATCGTTACTATCAGATTTTAAACTCTTCTCCTCTCTGCTGCGTCAGTTGTCTTTTCAGTGCGACTCGATGCAACCCGCCTCCACCCCGTCACCTCCAGTCTTCATCAGATTCAGTGTCCAGGCCTGCTCTACATCCCTTCATTAGATCTTCAGCTACTCCCTTCACCACCACCACCAGTGTTTAGACTCCAGAGGGGAATATACCTAATCTCATCACGGCATCACTACCCCCTTTGATATACTACGTCATGCTGGAGTCTAATCACCAAAGACTTTGCACTACTATACTATCATGTACCATGTAATAAATTATTGTTCATTCGATAGGGGGTCTCATTTAGATACCATTTGAATTTAAGAGCAAAATGGGAAACACTAATCTTATTTTCAGATTTTATTTTTCACAACTTCCTCTTGCTTGCACCTGATTCCGTCCTACCAATTGACAACTTGACCACAATTTAAAGCCACTGATCAGAGCTTAGATCTTGTAGTAAAAGTATTTCTTCAATACGCAGTACTGACCTGTCTTCCTTCAGGTCCTCTGATGCCAGGGAGTCCATTGCTGAAACCTCCACCAGAGCCCTCCATGTCATCCTTCAAACACAAACAAAGATTTTATGACAAACAGTCAAACAAAAGTGTTTCTTTGTTTTCTTCTGTCCCGTTTCATTTATTTTAAGGTGATCACCTCAGATGATTTACCTCACTGATATACACCGATCAGCCATAACATATGACAGCATGGGCACCCTGACCGGTCCCCATACTCAACAAACTGCTCCTCACTGTGTGTTCTGACACCTTTCTATCAGAACCAGCATTAACTCTTTCAGCAGTTTGAGCTCCAGTAGCTCTTCTATTGGATCAGACAACACGGGCCAGCCTTCACTCCCCACGTGCATCAATGAGCCTCGGGTCTGACCCTGTCGCCGGTTCACCGGTTCTCCTTCCTTGGACCACTTTTGGTAGGTCCTGACCACTGCAGACCGGGAACATCCCACAAGAACTGCAGTTCTGGAGATGCTCTGACCCAGTCGTCTAGCCAGCACTATCTGGCCTTTGTCAAAGTCAACACAAAGTTCAAAGTTCAAAATGTTCACTTGCTGTCTAATATCCCCCCACTGCCAGGTTCCATGGTAACCAGATAATCAATGTTATTCACTTGACCTGTCAGTGGTCTGAATGTCTGATCGGTGTTCATATTAATTGACCACAGCAATAGGCAATATTTTGGATTATCATTGAACATCTTTTCATATTTCCATTTTATCATTAGTTGTCCCCTGATGAACTGTC
The DNA here is from genome assembly GCF_015220745.1 of Sebastes umbrosus. Lineage (NCBI taxonomy): Eukaryota > Metazoa > Chordata > Actinopteri > Perciformes > Sebastidae > Sebastes > Sebastes umbrosus. Next base: position 31,699,244 of record NC_051281.1, on the reverse strand, counting down.
CCAGACAACAACATTACAGGTAACATCTAGCATCTTTTCTTATCTTTCACTGTGAGACTTTGTCAACTCTACCAAAAGGTATCACCACAAAACACTAATAGAGAACTTACAAATCCAACACGATAGCTTGATCCAGGAGGCCCGGGAGGCCCAGGTTGCCCAACTGGTCCGATGGGTCCAGGCAGACCAGCCAGTCCGGGCTCTCCTGAAGTTCCCGGTAAACCAGGGTCTCCTCCAGATCCCTGTAGGGTGAAATGACGGGCGTAAAATCAGTGCTAAGAATAAATGAAAAGCCTTCAAACTTAAATAAAAGCAAATAGGCTTATAAAGATGTCATCTTCAGTGAAGTGCATCTAACAATGGTAAAGTAGTGTGGATCTTTTAAATTCAATATCAGGAATCTCATGTATCCTGCTCAAAACCACTAATACCAGTGTCATGCAGCATTTAGTATGAATAAGTGTGGTTTAATAGTACGTAGGACCATTGAACTGCACACACACCATGCTCATTGTTCTGGGGCCAAATTCAGACGTCACCAGATGTTAAACCAAACCATAGCCAGTACTCAGATTAAACTTTAAGTCAAGTTTGTAGCAGACTATGTTTGACAAACATTTGCATATTGTTAGAAGACACCAATCCCCTTTGATGGCTGACATGCTGGAGCCCAGTTACCTGCAGATGGGAAGGCTTAGGAAAGTAGGAGGATAAATAGTGGGGCAGCAGGTTGGTGAGAAAAGAAAAGTAGGAGGTTGGCTGGAGAAATGATAGGGATGAGTAAATCTTTAGAAATAGTCGGATGAAAGTTGATATGTCATTCTAGTTATCCAATGGCCACCATTACACAGTTCTCGTATCCCAAAAACACATCACCAATTTACACTTGAATTCACGTACCTTGTTCTCAGGATTATGTCTTCTCTAATAAAGTTTACAACAAATAGGGCAATTTGCATGTAGTCATGTTTGGAGTGTAGATCTAAGTGTAAAGCGGTAGCTACTTTAAGGTAAAACTGAAAAAACAAAAAAAACAATTAGGGTCATAAATTACCTTCTCTCCAACTGCTCCTGGAAGACCCAACTCGCCTGAATCACCCTAGTGTAGGAAAGAGAGAAGGACAGAATATGTTAATAGAAATGTCAAACTTTGGAATTCTCTGTACTTATTTCTTTTGTGTCAGGAAATATAAACTATGATAATACTGTGGCTTATGTTTTTTTTTTTTATCATTTTTCAAAAGAAGATAAAACATTTTTGGACCTATTTGTGGAAATGGAGTCTGAGCTTCGATCCTCTGGGTGAGCGGTTCCCATGGCAACAGCTGACAGACATCTGAGAGCTAGCGTTTTAGCCCTTTATAGCCCACATAAATTGATACAAGCAGTTGTTTCCCCTTTTTAAACAAGCTCACATGTTGGTCATGTACGATTAGCAATTTACAGCATCCCTTTACAACATTTGAGAGGAATGATAGTGTTGAAGTTTTTCCCATATCAGGGGTCTCCAACATGTCGCCCACGAGCAACCAGTTGTAGTGACGTTTGAAAACCGGGACATTGGAGTGTTTTACAGATATTTGTCGGGACTCGGGACACGTCAGCTTAAAACCGGGACAGTCCCGAACAAACCGGGACATCTGGTCACCGTACCTGTAACCTCAGCACTCCATTCATTACCCAGAGATTCAAATTACAACACAAATCACAATACAGTAACATAGAGATTGCTGAAATTAGGACTGCAACTAACAATTATTTTCAATATTTATTAGACTGCCAATTATTTTCTAGATTAACCGATTAATCGTTTGGTCCATAAAAAGTCAGAAAAATACTCCCAGTTTCTCAAAGTCCAAAAACCCAAATATATTCAAATTAATATGATATAAAACAGAGAAACAGGAAATCTCCATATTTTAGAGGCTGAAAACGCAATTTTTGCCATTTTTGCTTGAAAAATTACTTTAACGATTTATCGATTATCAAAATGTTTGGCGATTATTTTTCTGTCGATCGACTAATCGATTTGTTGACTGATCACTGCAGCTCTAGCTCAAATCATAGATAGAACTAAGCAATGGCTAACAACATCGATCCACAGCTGGTTGACTGCCTGTGTGGCTGTTGGAACTGCAGTGATATGTTGTACTATATTAGTCAAATTACTAAGTAAGTATCAATTATTTTACAACAATCACCAGTGAAATGTACGGGTAAAACTGAATTTCAGTTGGACTTAGACAGATACATCTCATGTTTACACTATAACCACTATTGAGAAGCTTTCAGGGATCCTAAAAAATGACATTTTCTTAGTTTTGACAATCATTACCTTCTCTCCCTTGGGACCAGAAACTCCTGGGATGCCATCAGTACCCGGCCAACCAGCCAATCCCTAGAAAGATTTGGTTCAGGTATACAGTGGTTGTTGATTAGGTTAGACTCTACAGTCATTTGAATCACCATTCAGAGGGTTTAGAGAATTATTTGGCTAATGGTGTTGAGAGACAAACACATTGACACCTACAGGTTGACCGGGAGCCCCGTCCTTTCCTGGTGGTCCGAATGCCCCAGAACTTGATGCTGTGCCTGCTGTAGATGGAAGACCGGGGGGACCAGGGGGACCTGGTAGGCCAGGCGGTCCCTACAACAAAAATAAAGAATCCTTTAGCATACTGCAGATTTCCTGTAATCTATGGTGTCTTTTGCAGATCTACATTTTTAGCTGTATATCAGATGAATGTCTACAGAAACAGAAACGTCTTTCACCAACAATTTTATCTTCTTTGCTGGTTACAGTCGTACAGCAACACAGATGATATCCTCCACTACATAGTTGTTACTGTTGAGAGTACTAAAATTTGAATCCTTCTCACCCGAACAGATTCCAGATCAGGGAACCCTGAGCCTTCCATGTCAACAAAAGTCTGAAATACATGAAATGGTATCAGTTGTATTCAACAAATGTGTCATGAAGGCAGGCAGTCTGCTGATACAAGTTGTGCATAAACATTTACAGCATGTGACCGAAGCCAAGAAGAACTCACAGGTCTGAGTCCTGGTCCTGGGGGTCCCGGAGGTCCTGGGGATCCCCTGGGGCCAGGTTGACCCTCTCCACGGTCTCCCTGTAGGCACGAGGTCCATTATTGTAATAATAATAATAATAATAATAATGTGTTTTTCTGTTGATGTAAGTGAGCATCTCACCTTCTCTCCTATAGGTCCAGTGTCACCTGGGGTTCCTGGGAAGCCTGGAGGTCCATCAGAACCCTGTGTTGAGGAAACAAAAATGTTAGGGCACTCATGGTTTTAACACAAGCAAAATCTCAGTGTAAAGGAGTAGCTATCTACTAAGTGTGCTCCCGTCAGGATTTTTGGGGCCGATCGCCGATCACCGGAAGCAGCATTAGCCAATACCGATCACAGGTAGGGCTGGGGCGATTCATCATCGCAATCGACGTCATTGATTGCGTTCGCCGCGTTGCAAGAATGGCTGCGCCCGGTCAAAGCATGGAGAACAAGCTGCAGCTAAAAAAATACTCGCTCACAATCCTCTAAAGTGTGGAAGTATTTTAAACAGAGACCCAACGATGTGGTACTCTGTAAACTCTGCAGATTGGAAATGGCTTATCACAACAGTACAACTGCTATGCACCAACACTTGAAGTGAAAGCATCCCGGTGCACTTTGTCAAAACGGCAGCTGCAGCAAAACAGCACTGTCCTGTTCACTTTCTGTCCCCACCAAAGCATGACCTATTCGGATTATCAACACGCAGAACGTGTTTCTGATAGAAGTGCTCACTTCAAATTGTAAATGTGTCTTCATCACCCCCCATGTTAAAAGTCATTTTGGCACCGCTGCTGTTATGGTACCGTAACGTTACACCATGCGTCATCTAACGTTGTTATTCAGCCGTTTCATATTTTCTGTTTACTGTGACCACGGGCGGATTATGAGACAATGGACCCCTGGGCACAGACATGCAGAACGTATTACACGTATAAATCCGGGTCGGTGTCTCATGCGCGCTCGCGTGTGTCTACGCTGTTCAGACTCAGACTCCAACACAAACTAAAGTGAAGCACCAAAACCTCTTGGTTGTATCTAGTGAAGCCCGTCTGTTAAACAGTGTTGGCTGCGGTCGGAGGACGCGGGGGAAACCGTAGCTTTGGTCTCCAGGACCGGAGTCTCTGCTGTACTCTGCTCCTCTGCTCCTCTAGCTGCCTTCACTCACACACCGCGCTCGTTCTCACTCTCTCGCTCCACTCTCACGTGCATGTGCGCTCACTCCACACTGCAGAAGAGTTAGTTTAGCTCTGAGAATATCTAGTGAATGTACAGTAGACGTTTGTGCAGAAATAACTACTGCAGCTCCTCCAGACCAACAGAGGTTTCCCGTGTCTTGTGAAGTGACGGGGTTCCGCAAAGAGAAACGTTATCGTCTCCGACCAAAACTCCGGTGTCTCTCCTGTTCCCTCCGGCCGCGGTCGGGAGGCTGAGGCAGGAAAAGCCAACACTAGGATCAGCACTGATTCATGGAGAGACCTTCGTCTGGTCAGCTAACATTACTGCCAAGCAGCTGAAATATAGAGTGATATTGTGCTTTTAGCTGACGTGTGTCGCCTCACTGTTTTGTCGGATGCTCGCTCACATTCGCGTAGCATGTGCACACGGGCGAGCGCGAGCAACAGGACGCTGAATTTCGTTGACATAACGGCCACAGGTGTCGCTGTTACAACCAATTTCTGATTCTTACAAACAGTCCCTTTAAATAATTTGTGTGATTTTTTATATTGCACTGACTGAAGTCAGGCTGGTATTTATTTGCTCGTACTTACTGCGTATTACTCAAGTGATGAAATAAATCCATGTCATAACCATTTTAAGTTTTAAGTCAAGTGGTCACAAACTTTCTCATTTCACAGCTAAACAGTACACTACAAGATGTTTCTGAGAACATCTGAGGAAAGAAATAGGCATTACAGTAACAGAATATTGATCCATATTTGATCAGCGCTGCCTAGTTTGACTGTTTGATCAGAGTCCGTGAGTGATTGACAGCTGCTCAGAGACGGCAAGGCTACAGCTCAACTCTGATTGGTTGTTTTCCTCCGGTCTTTGAAATCTTGCAGATGCTGTTAGGAGCACCGGAGGACACAGAGGAACATGATTCATTTTTAGATTACCTGTCTCATGCACTACTGTCACGATATAGTGACCGTTTTATAAAAATAACTTTTTTTAATAATGTTTGCTCCATTTCTACCAACTGCTGCTTTAAGTATTAAAATTAATAGATGGGGCAGCAACATGGGCAACATATTCCACTCACAATTTCAGTGAAGTCATTTTAGCAACGCTTAGAGAAATTGTCTCGTATGTTTTGCATCACCTGACTATCTCTTCTGATCGGCCTTTATAGACACCACCGATCAAACTATTTAGAACGAATATCAGCTGATAACGATCGGAGCACCCTTACTTTCTACTTCAACAATCCATCATCACATAACCTTTTGACAGTTGATAAGAGTTCAAGTCATTTGTCAGTGGTATTGTGAAGAAAACAAACCAAAAACTTACGGGATTTCCATCCTCGCCAGGATCGCCCTGTGAGAATGAAATGAAGAAATACACGTCCTCTGAGACACATTTGTGATTTGGGGTTATTAAAATTGATGTGACAATTCTTATTTCCAATTACACCTATATATATATATATATATATATATATATGTACATATATATAACGATTTTTTTCGATTTTTTTTCTTAGACTCTCAACAGAACATGTAACAGGAGATCTTGCTTCAAGTTCAACAACCACAGCACATCTGTTGTGTTTAGTGTTTTCATGTAAAGAATTCAACTGTAGTCTACTAACTGGCTCTCCATCAGCTCCTGGTGGTCCCTGGGGGCCCGCGGCACCTTGTGATCCAGCTGGACCTCGGGGTCCGGGGACTCTGGAAGCAACTGAGCCGTCACTGTCGACTGAAAACTCGGTCGCGGGCCCTGGAGGGCCGGGGGGACCGGGTATCCCAGAGGGGCCGGGCTCTCCCTTCTTGCCTTGGTAGCCAAAGCCTGCACTGCCCTGGAGATATAGACGGTAGTGACTAAAGCTTTTCCATATTTGTAAATTCAGGGTGGACCTGGATTATTTTATAGCGATGACCAGAAATCCGTGAACAGTGAAATCAACACCACTGATGTCCCCTATTTGAATGTTGTAGCATTCCCCTCCTGGTGAGGGATCATGACGTATCATATAGATCTTTGTTCTGTTTGTACAAGACACCTAAAACTTCATTCTACAGGAGGTGACTCAAATCAAGGAGCCATACCTGAGATCATCTCTAACTTACCTTTGATCCCTTTTCCCCTGGTTCTCCCTGAAAATGAAAGGAGAAACAGTGCCAAGTCAGTGCCAGCAGTCTTCACTGGCTGTCGCATGTGACATGCATAGCCTACTGTATCCACAGACACATCCACTTGTTGGAGAACTTTACCTAATGCCCTTCACATTGAGTGTACACACTTCCATTAAGGGTGGCACCCTTAGACATATATACATAGACGCCGCATTGACTCCTGGATCATACGTCAACGTGGGTGCCATATTGGACAGGGCAAGACTGACCCATCAACAAATACAAGTGAACGGGGGAGCTGCCGTTTTTCTGGATAAAAAGCACTATAACGTCTACATTTCTCAACCGATTTCAACGAGTCGTTTTATATTCAAGGGTTTATGATCTACGAGGAGTAACGTAAGTAAGTAATTTGGTGAAAAACTGTTCAATACGTTAATGTCACTGCTTCCGGTTCATGGATCAGCGGTCTGTCCTTCGATATGGTGGACTCAATCAATTATTAGGTCATTATTAAAAACTAGTAGGCTACTATCATATCACATTTTACTTTAAGCATTTTACACATTAACAACTGTTCAAGTTAACGTTACATCTTTACAAAACGTTTGCTTCTGTAACATCAGATAAGAGCTAGCTAACGTTCATTATTGTTAGCTGATCGATATCGGCTAATGTTAGCTAACGTTCATTATTGTTAACTAATCCATATCAGCTAATGTTAGCTAACATTCATTATTATTAACTAATCCATATCAGCTAATGTTAGCTAACGTTCATTATTATTAGCTAATCCATATCAGCTAATGTTAGCTAACGTTCATTATTGTTAACTAATCCATATCAGCTAATGTTAGCTAACGTTCATTATTATTAACTAATCCATATCAGCTAATGTTAGCTAACGTTCATTATTGTTAGCTAATCCATATCAGCTAATGTTAGCTAACGTTCATTATTATTAGCTAATCCATATCAACTAATGTTAGCTAACGTTCATTATTGTTAGCTAATCCATATCAGCTAATGTTAGCTAACGTTCATTATTATTAACTAATCCATATCAGCTAATGTTAGCTAATGTTCATTATTATTAACTAATCCATATCAGCTAATGTTAGGTGGTTGATGTTCATATCTAACATGATATCGTGAAACATGAAATGTACGAGATGTAGCAATATGTGTCTAATATTGCAAACAATAAAAGTGATGGCATGTCTTGGTTAACAATTACGCTATAATATTATTCTGTTTTTAATAATTTCTTTATTATCACCATTATTTCAATAAATTCAGATCATCACTAATATTATTATACTAATATATATTGTTACCATTATTTATTTATGTACTACTATTTGCCTGTTATTGTGATTGCTCGTATTAGTAAGTAGCCTACAGTATATAATAGTAATATCAGTAGCAGTGTTAGCGGTAGCCTATAGACTGAAAGCATGATCGCTAAAACAGAGGAAGACATTTCATTATATTATATTATATTATATTATATTATATTTTATTTTATTATATTATATTATATTATATAGGGACCTCTCTACAAGTATTAACCTTAAACAAGAAAAATAAGCCAAAGTCATACTTGACAAATGTGAGTTTTAACAATTCTTCTGATAAATGAATTCTTTTCTATCAGGTCAGTAATTTAGTTCATGTCAGCCTACGGTGCACACTCGTCTCCTGTGTGTTTGGCAGAGATTAGAGCTCAACTATCCAGATTCTAAGTAACTGGAGACAAAACTTTATTTTTCTACTCCACGTAGATCATAAACCCTTTAATATAATATCAACTCATTGATAAGTAGACGATAGGGTCAGCCCCCCTGTTCAGTACGGGCTGAAGCGTCCAATGCGGCGTCTATGCTACGGTGGCACAAGTGGAAGTTTAATTCTGCAGTTACAGAGATACACTCAAATGTCTGTATTAAAATCTTTAGAAATATATTACCAACCCTTAAAACAATACACCTTAGCCTAATCATAACAGAAACATAACTTCTGTTGGTCAATAGAAATAAGTAGGTGCATACCACCTTGTTTGTGTAACTTGCTACTTAGTTTGTATTTTACTGTAATGTTTGGTCTTTATGGTTCTTATTTACATTTCTTGGTGCCTTGGATTTTTTATTTGTTTTACTCAGCTATATTGTAAATGAAGTCTCTACCTTAATGGATGAGTTCAAATAAAGGTTGAATGAAGGAATGAATATGCTTGCATAAAATTAGGACTTGCAGCTCCCTCTAGTGATCCTTTGGGACATTTCACCAAAGCTCATATCACTGCTGTTACTACCCCTGCTCTTGTCCTCGCTCGTGCTTTTATCTGCTAACCCGCTGCCCATTGCAACCTTCACAAGGACAAACTACGGCATCATCAGTGTGTCCCACCCGTCACACTGCATGACAAGATGACTCATACAGGTGTTCCATCCACTATCAAAGTAGATTTTATAAAAAGATCCAAACCTTGTCTCCACGGGCTCCACCTCGTGAGCTGGAGCCCGAGCCAGCCTCCCCCTTCGGCCCGATTGGACCCCTGTCTCCTTTTAGTCCTGTATCCCCACGGTCTCCCCTTTCTCCTTTAGCCCCAACTGGCCCTGAAAACAACGACAAAAGGACAGAGTCATTAATGCCCTCGTGAAAAGACCTTTCAAAAATGATTAATGATTGTATCCCACATCCCAAACAATAAACAGGACCCAAAAGATGAGGAGAGAAGAGGAAAAGAAAATGACTTTTTGCTTGATGGAGCAAGAATCCCAGTATGTGTGTTGCTGTAATTTAAAGGCCATGTGAAGGTTTTGAGGTGGTAACTGAATACACCTTCCCACACCTGCATGCACTACTGTATATATTCTGGTGTGACCTTAAACTCTTCCCACAGAATGTGTCACTTTCAGCTGAGCCTGTATGAAATGTAACCCACTTCCTCAGCTGTATAGAAGTCGCACACCGCCCCTGACATGCACAGCAACATGATGTCCGCTTCAAGAGGGTTTCAGGGTTTGAGTTTAGCAATGGAATAATGGAACCCATGCCTCTGAACGGATACATAAGCATGGTATATTCACTGAAAAAACGAATGCCACATATCAAAGCATTAGTAACTTAAGCTAATATGTAATATTTCCCAATTCTTGTCCATTTTAAGAAATACAAATTAATGTGAAGATCTACCAAAATTCTCTCTTACTCTCTATTTTCCTCTCTCAAATCTGCTCTTCTATTTCCTCTTTGTGTATATTTTTCAGAGGATTATAGCCTGATCGGCCCAATTTTCCATCCCCCTGGCTTAAATACCAACATGTCCGCCACCCTGCGTGAATTCAAAAGCATAAAGTAGACAGATTCATGCATGCTTGTGCTTGCGTGCCTTTGAAATCCATGTGAGGTCCTGCATGAGGAGTCCACATGAGGCAGGCAGAGCATCAGACCAGAGAATATAAAAAGGGAGTAAAACACAGGAGATTTGGATTCCTGTCTCTGTGGATAACCCCCCTCGACCCACCTGGTGACCCAGGAAGTCCGGGCCTGGACTCCACAGAGACTGAAACGTGCTGGGAGTCACTCGCTGAACACAACGCAAAAGACAGTGTTAAATTAAGAGTCCAGATGAACATTATTTCAAGTCAGTTACATGGTTGATCCAGGACCTGAGGTGAGCTATTTTGTCCATTCAGTCATGATGATGTTTGAGTCTGGTCTGTTTTTCTGTTTGTTCAACAAGGGACTTGACCTTTTAAGCATTTCAAAAGATTCTTCTTTTAAAGTTTTTTCTTTAGTATGTAAGTACAGGTAAGTAATCATTCCAAGTAATATTTGATCCAAAGTGAAATTGACCAGATCCTGGTTACCCTGGTGATGCACTCCACAAGATGCTGTGTCTTTGTCCTACAATTGATGCAAGCACTGTACATGATCTTAACATACAGTATAGCACATCACAGACCTTTTTCTAATCTTCTTCCCAGTTTCTAAATACATTTTCAAGTCAGAGTATTTGAAGATTCAGCGCTTTTTGGAATTTTCTCTTTAACACAAAACAACTTTTTTTTCTCTCTATGATGAGCTGACATTAGCATCCCATAATGAGTACTGAGTTCCATAGCGTGCTCCATCAAAGACCTACGTTGTATTTTGCATTAGTGTTGGTGCTTTATTTCAAGTGTAATATTGTTATATACAGTATATTTGTATACTATATATTGCGGACAATGCAACCATCAGGTTCCAAACCAAAGCATCGTGCCTCGGTAGATCAAATTGAGACTGCTTGAAACATTCATGCCTCTACCACCTGATGGTGCCAAAGTAAGACATTTTTAAATCTCACAGGCTTTAATCGTATTTACATGATACAGTTTGACACATTTCCCACTGGAATACCATGTGCAATATAGAAAACAGAGTACATAGAAGATACAAATCTGTTTCACATTCTCTGTGGGTTAATCACAGAGTAAGATTGGGATTCAATATTTGTGGGGATTTAATTATTATTGTTTATTTTGAAATAGGGCTGTCAAAGTTAAAGCTGCAGTAGGCAGTATATTTCTGGCATAATTGAGCAAAAATTCCATAATAACTTTCAGCATATTGTAATTCAAGTGTTCTGAGAGAAAACTAGACTTCTGCTCCTCCTCATGGCTCTGTTTTCAGGTTTTAGAACATCTAGCCCGTGACAGGAGACTTTGGCCAATCACAGGTCATTTCAGAGAGAGAGCGTTCCTATTGGCTGTGCTCCGGTCATGTGACCGGAACTTGGCGTTCCTTCACCAGATTTCACATTGGCGGCGGCGTCACAAACTTTCTCATTTTACAGCTAAACCGTGCACTACAAGATGATTCTGAGAACATGCGAGGAGAGAAATAGTCATTACAGTAACAGAATATTGATTCATATTTGGTCAGCGCTGCCTAGTTTGACCGTTTGGTCGGAGTTCGCGAGTGATTGACAGCCGGCTCTCATAGACAGCAGATGGAAAGCAGACCTCAAATCAGCTCTGATTGGTTGTTTTCCTCTGGTATGTGAATTCTTGCAAATTTAGGGAGCACCGTAGGACACCGGTGTCCTCCACCGGTGTCCTACGCTGGAGGACACCGGAGGAGAACACCGGAGGACACAGAGGCACATGATTTTTTTCAGGTTACCTGTTTCATGTACTACTGTCAGGATATAGCGACCGTTTTATAAAAATAACTCTTTTTAATTACATTTGCTTTAATCTCGCCTACTTCAGCTTGAAAACGATAATAATGCGTTAATGCAAATTTGTTTTAACGCCACTAATTTCTTTGTGTTTCTCGCATTAACGCATGCCCACTTTATGATAATCACATGCAGGTTGGGGCAAGTTAAGTCAGCACACTGACACACTGACAGCTGTTGTTGCCTGTTGGGCTACAGTTTATTGGGCTGCATTTATGCTAAATGCAGTACCTGTGAGGTTTTCTGAACAATATCTGTCATTGTTTTGTGTTGTTAATTGATTTACAATAATAAATATATACATACATTTGCAAGCAGCATATTTGCCCACTCCCATGTTGATAAGAGTATTAAATATTTGACAAATTTACCTTTAAGGTACATTTTGAACAGATAAAGAATGTGCGATTAATTTGCAATTAATTGCGATTAACTATGGAAAATCATGTGATTTATTGTGATTAAATATTTGAATCGATTGACAGCCCTATTTTAAAAACATGAACATCTTTCTGCTCCAATTGAAAGCTGCAGCAATGAAAATTCTGTAATTAAATACACACACAGAGACCAACACCGGCACCGACACTTCAGTGCTCATCACAAATGCACTATGCATTACTCAAATGCATTGGTATTGTTTACAACTTCCAGAACACTTGTATATAAACATTTTATTTTTATATGTATTTTATTGTTGGTTCCTGGCTGTTATTTCTATTCTGTGTAAGTACTTTGAGAGAGCTACATAAAACCGGAGTCAAATTCTATGTATGTATGTAATGAGAGCCTTCCAACTTCTACTGGGGCAGCTGTGCCTCAGAGGGTAGAGCAGGTCGTCCACCAATCGGAAGGTCGGTGGTTTGATCCCCGGCTGCTCCAGGTCACATGTCAATGTGTCCTTGAGCAAGACACTTAACCCCAAATTGCTCCCGAAGGCATAGCCATCGGTGTGTGAATGAGTCTTTAGATTAGATCATGATGGGTAAAGTTGGCACCTTAGTGTGTGTGTGTGTGAAGACTAGAAAAGCGCTATATAAAAGCAAGTCCATTTACCATTTACTGCATTAATCCTTATATCCACTAGATGGAGACATGTGTCAGTGAATCTGTATGTAGCAAGCTCTGACTAGCTCAGCTATGCACATTCAAGGAATATGAACTCTGCAACACCATGTGCTGTCAGAAACATTCCCCTCCGTACCCAATAGGTGAGCTAAGTCACGCGTTAGCATTTGGAAGTACAACATCTATTTTCCATGTTTCAAAGTAAAACTTTAAATTCATTAAATACAGTGATATTTGCAAAATAGCAAGGGGCAGATCCAAAGGTTCTGATCTCTCTCTGCTAGCAGAATGGTCTAAATGAAGGACTGTGAGTGGTCTTTAAATAAAGAACTAAATTCCGTCTCTTTCAAGAGGATTTCACTGTGTCAACTCACCCGTTTCTCTTGCAATTGTCACCTCGTCTGTCCTGGTCAGTGGTGGCTGCTGAATGGGCCGGGAGGATGGAGGAGTAGTCTGCTGGACAATAATCATGCAACAGAAAGAGATACATATTTAAAAAGGGCAATAAATGGCATTTACTGGAAGCCTGCTCTATATTGTATGGCTCCGTTTCCACTGGTATCCCCCTTACATTCAAGAAACAATGCAAAAGCCATGTCACTGCATGGGAAAAATAGGCAATGTGTTGAATTCAATCGCACTAATGTTTACAGTTTGTGTAGCCAAAGCTCTCCTCCAAACTAACAAGGTTGTTTCCCAGCTCTACACGAAGCCTTTTAGACCGGGTAAACATGATTGAGTCAACATGTGCAAACCAAGAAGAGAACTAAACTTTTTCATCATTTTTTTGGCAAATCGTTATTGTTTCCAGTAATTGCAGTCTATGTGTTATCGCTGTCAGACATCTCATTCCTGGGCCCTGATGCAAAACTCCTCTTTATGTGAACATTATTAAGGCTGTCAGGAACACAGCTTCCAGTCTATCATGATGATCTAGCCTGCTGTTGAAAAATGTCATTATAATGACACCCAGAGAACAATAACTGAAGCTGTATCCCAAATCATTCACTCTTTCCCTACTCCCTACTCACTATCCTATAAATAGTCCTCGGTTAGTGACCGTCCTCATCCACTGCTTTTCACTATGCATTGTGGGATACTTTGAGACATTTATATAGGGTATAATAATTCTCCCTAGATATATGGACAGCACTAAAAAATGGCAAACTCACTATATAGTCCACTATAGAGTGCTCCATGGATGACGCATTTTTCTAGGCCAACCAGGAAGTTAGCATCGCCCTGGTTCCCTCAACAAAAACCCAATGGGATTGTTCCATTGGGTTTTGGATTATTGCAGCAAATAAGCTCTGTGCAAACACACATTATGATACTTATACGTTTGTTCAGCAAGAAAATCTCCACAAATGAACACTACTACAATCGGTAGAAGTAAAAAGCTAACGTTAGGCTATAAACGAACTACACTACAGTCGCATGAAAGCGAGTATACACAACGATGCTCTAAAGGCGGACGAGTCGGCGTGATGGCGTTTAGTAGTCTCATTTAGCCACTTGTTAGCAACCGCCATTTTACGTAAAGGCTTCAAAATTCACGGGTGATATATTTATTGATGTATTTTATGTCATAGAGTAAAATGTTAAATGTCTTCAGCTTGTGTTAACCACAGACCTGATTTCAGTCATCTAACTAAAAACACATTGACTTCCTGACGAGGGAACCAGAAGTGCTAAAATGCTAACTCATTTCTGGGTTTGAGGACTCATTCCTGTAGCTCTCTATACAGTGAGCAGTGAGTGATTTCACACACAACCTTAATTTGTTGCAATATAAAGGGCATACACAAACCTTCATTAGTATTCATCTGTGTGTATGTGCGTGGTCATCTCATTGCTGCTGATCCAAACCCCATTTTAAACCTACACAACTAAACTAGAAAAAAAACCTTTTTGAATAAAAGGGGTTGAACTAAGGAAAGGATATGGAGTGTGCGTGTTAGTGTGCGTACCCCTCATCACATTTCTGCCCAGCTTTTATTTTGCATTAACAAATCAAATTCATTGTTTTGTCAAAATAGCTTAATCTATTTAGAAAGTATGCTTTTTGTGTACCCTATTTGGTTAAGTGTCTTTGTGAAAAAAGGAAAGACAGGTCAGTGGACCAACAATCCTCCGTCACTAACAACACAGCAGCGCTGAGAGAAGCAACAGGAGTTATTGAAGGTCGGGGGAGGGGGTGGGGTCACTTCTGCTCCCAAACACTGCCTTTGGGCAAAAACTAGAGAGGGGGAGGGAATAATGCAAATACCCCCCCGTCTGTAACTCATTCTTCACCGGTGACACACCTTGAATTGTCACCTGTGGAATTCAAGAGAAGAGTGGGATGAAGAATGTAGGAGAGTAGGCGGCTGAAGGGGCAAAGTGAAGCCACTGTTGATAATTAACCAGTTCCCTTTCTGAGGAATTCTCCCCCGTGTTGCACGGCACTGGCTATGCTAAGAATTTGGCCAGACCACTAATGACTGTTCTAAGTTGATATATGTATTAATGTGATAAAGAATACCCTGCTTGTTCACTCCTTTACTCATTCATCATAGCTGGGGTTGAAGGGTGGGAGGCTCCGATCTTTAGAACATAGTGTTGATGGATTTGAACCACACGACCCCCTGAATCTAAGAGCAGGTATGCAGCTCCCTCGGCAATGAACACAATTATTCCACCTCTGCAACGGTGTTTTTTTTTCTTTTTTTCAGTGCATGTGCTATGAAGAATCACAGAGGGAACTGACTGGATTCCTTGTGGTTGATCTTAGGATGAAAGAAAAACAGCAACCATGGTCTGACTCTCATATGTTTGACTCTTATTGGCTTTTGCATAATAACGTGGAATCAGGCTTCAAAAAAATAAAATTGAACAGAAACAATCACATCTGTTCCCCAAACATTGCTGCGTTTCAATAAGACTTAAAGGTGCAGTGTGTAGGATCTGGCGCCATCTAGCAGTGAGGTTGCAGATAGCAACCAACTGAAATTTCTCCCTGTGTGCCGAGCGTGTAGGATAACTACGGTGGCCGGCGCGAAAATGAGAGCCAGTGTTAGGTTTGTCCGTTCTGGGCTACTGTAGAAACATGGTGGTCGGCTCCGTGAAGACGACCTGCTCCCCATGTAGATATAAACGACTTATTCTAAAGTAACGAAAACACAACCATTCTTAGTTTCAGGTTATTATACACTAAAGAAAACATACTTAATATTATATTCCATTTCTGCCAATAGATCCCCCTAAATGTTACACACTACCTTTAAACCAGGGATGCACCGATACCAGTATCAGGTATCGGGTCCGATACTGTACTCATGTACTCGTACTTGTAAAATGGCACCCTTTACGGCAGCGTTAACCTCTCGTCACTATCTTTCGGGTCCTATCGCACGGGCTCACGCTCCACCTCCCCGACGGTGCGGGCGAGACGGGCCAGTGATGCGCTTGACCCAGCGGGGCCGGGATACCACCTCAGCCAGCCCTCACTTTCATTGTGTCATGGGGTTGTGCTTGCATCCTCACTATCGCCGCAGACCCCTGGCGCCTTTTACGTGGGCTGAGCCCCGCCCTAGGGGCATGACGCGGTTGGGGCGCACTAAGGACAGTCCGCCCCGGTGACACTTTGTCCACGGCCCCGGGAAGTACCTTCGCCCCGAGCCTTTCCAAGCCGACCTAGAGCTGGTGGCGGCGCACTGCCTCGTATGTGGGACTCCCCAGTCTGCCGTGTGTCGCTCACACCCTCCAGCTGGCTGTTAACGAGGGTCTTTTGGCACAGAGAAGTACTCGTATCGGTACTCGGTATCGGCGAGTACCCAAATGTAAGTACTTGTACTTGTACTCGGTCTGAAAAAAGTGGTATCTGTACATCCCTACCTTAAGCGCATGCTAAATGCAAAACTTGCCCCTCTGCCAATCAGTTGGCTGTTTTGTAACAATCAGGTTAACAGCTCTTGTTAGCACTAACAAACCCTGCTCAGAATGTTTGTCATTTGGAGCAGATGCAATCGATCCTACATCTTGTTTAAAACAGGACGTGTGGCATAAAAAAATAGGTTCTTTCTAATAATTAGTACAATAGACAAGTGAAAACGATGAACAATAATACTGAATATTTAATAAAAACAATAAGGAGCTCTTTTAAAAGCTAAAATCAGGAGTTAGCACAAATAAATGCTTTGTGCAGAGGGGAAACTATTGAGCTACTCATTTATGTGTATAGACTAATTAATATCATAATGTTAATGATGTTATTTCTTTCATTTGAAAATTGAATTGTCTCCATTTGATAACAATGCTCTTCACGTGCCTAGTCTGATAGTCTGTAGATATGTATTCTATAGATGAGATATATTTAATAAAATACAGTTGTACAGACAGAATACAGTAGAACACAGAAGCTGTTTCCATGCTGCGAGGCAGACCAGCGCTCACGTCTGCCTGTCTATTCACATGAGGAGTGCAGAGACCCGCGAATCCAAGCGGGACGTCAGTTGGGTAGGAGGTCCTTCAATGTGGCCCAGACCACCTCTGAATGTGGTCTGAGTGATCGGATCTCAGTGCGTCCTCAATGCGACTTGAGTGTGTTCACACCTGTACTTAGAGCTGTCCACTTGTGATCACTGAGGACGCATGTTGATACCAGGTCTGAACAGGGCCCATGTTGATACCAGGTCTGAACAGGGCCCATGTTGATACCAGGTCTGAACAGGGCCCTTGTTAATACCAGGTCTGGACCCGGACAGGGCCCTTGTTGATACCAGGTCTGGACCCGGACAGGGCCCATGTCAAGTCTCCTCAGTTTTTTGACTGCAAACCTCAAGTCAAGTGGAGTCTTTAAGCATTCAGGTCTCAAGTCAAGTGGAGTCTTCAAGCATTCAGGTCTCAAGTAAGTTGAGTCTTATAGCAGACAAGTCAAGTAGCAAGTCCTCATATTTGCGAGTCCAAGTGTCAAGTCTACATCTCTATGAAGAGTATAACTTTGAATATATAACATTCATAAATGTGTTCACATTACAAACAACACTTCTTAACAGGACATTACAGACAACTGCTTATAAGAACTACGTTAGAGTTCTGCTCTTGGAACATTTCCTCTTTGGGCTTCATGCTGAAGGAGACACTTCAGACTCCAGCAGTGACACTGTTCAGGGTGACTGACTAGCTCTGTCATCTATCATCAGGAATTACAGGATGACAAAATGGAAAGTTTCACTTCTACAACTCTCCCTGTGTAACTGGTCTCTGCCCAGACCTGCCTTAATTGCAGTGGTTGGACAGTTGTGCAGAGTGTGGGTTCTACTGTCTGTGAACATCGGATGGAAAAATACGGGCAGGTAGACATTACATGCCAGCTGTTGTCTTTTACATTGCATGCTACATGATAACCGCCTACTGAACAGATGGAAAAGCCCCTTATAAAAGTTGCAGAGTATATGGCAGTAATGATGCAGAGACTTCCGACTGGAGGTGCCTGACCCTGCCCTCCCCGTCTCCTTCTCTAACTCTCTTTCCACCTCTTGTCAGTTCCTGTACACAGTTGATAGAGAAACCAGTCAGAATAACAAAGCCTTAAGGCGGGGGGGCCTCTGACTTGGATCAGATCGAGTCCAAATTGACATCTGGTTTTTCAAACTCTCCACTATAATTGCGAGTGGGAGTGCATGCACGCAGAGAGGTGGTGGTGGTGCAGGGTGGAGGCAGGCTGGGCTCCATTTCAGCCTGCGTGGCTATCTTTGATGGTGGGAGGATGTGAGTGGGTGTCTGTGGAATCTGATTGTGTGAGAGTGTGAGAGAGACAGAAAGCAGAGAGGGGAAGATAGAAAGACAAAAGGGGGGAGATAGAGAGAGTGACAAACGGAGAGATGAAGGAAGACAATGAAAGATAAACAGTGACAAGACAGTGGGAATAATAGCGTGAGCAGTGTGAGTGAACGGAGCAGTGTGCATGGTGGGTAAGAGACTACTATCAGTCAGTCTTCGTGTGATATCTGTTATGTTAGGCCTTCATCCAGGTGGTAAGTATACAGCTACAATGGGTTCTATGGGTACCGACGAGTCTCCCCTTTACAGACATGCCCACTTTATGAGAATCACATGCAGTTTCTTGCATGCAGTATAAATGTGTTATTTTCGCCTATACTAAAATGGTGTATCTGAATATTTCTGCATACTAGGGTCCCTAAACAGTGTTGAATTCCACAAATTGGGTATCACTGTAAAGCTGAGACTCTGGTGGATCCAATGAGTCCAACTGTATTCATGTGTGATGATGTTAGTCCCCATAGGAGCCATTTCATTGACCTCCCTGTATAAAATGACCTGGTGTGACCTCTAGGATAATCACAGCCTCTTGAAACTTTACAGCCACAAACTAGAGACCTAGAGCATTCAGAGGATGGATGGATCAGACTAGAGACCTAGAGCATTCAGAGGATGGATGGATCAAACTAGAGACCTAGAGCATTCAGAGGATGGATGGATCAAACTAGAGACCTAGAGCATTCAGAGGATGGATGGATCAGACTAGAGAACTAGAGCATTCAGAGGATGGATGGATCAAACTAGAGTCCTAGAGCATTCAGAGGATGGATGGCTTTCCTAGCTAGATTGACAATAAGGGGGTTTCTGAGCAGTTTACACAACAGAAGTGCTCGCCATCCAATTGCCGAAAAATGCAATTCTTGCAGAAATCTCCAAATGTCAAAGGTTTTTGAAACCAAATCACAGCATGTCTTTTTCTATGGTGTTCCTCAAGGTCTTGGTGTCTTAATGTGGTATTTTGGAGGGATTATGGATCATTTTTTATCAACTCTCGAGTGTTAAAAATGCTTAAATTTAGCACCAAATCTGTGTAACAAATGGTATCAACTAGGGATGGAACGGTACACAAAATTCCCGGTTGGGTTCATATCACAGTTTTGGGGTCACGGTTTTCGGTTCGGATTGGTACATTTATGTCACAGCGAGGAGGTCATGTTCTGATTTCAACATGCTTTTCATTTATTTGGCAAAAATAAGTTAACAAATTTTTGCCTTATCAAACATATGGCTTACATAAGGAACATAAACACTTCTTCATTGTCAAATCTTAATTGAACGAATAGGTCTTTTACAGTAGTTAGATCAAAGGAAATATGCTGCTTTGTTATTTTCATATAAATATGATGTAACAACAGTATATCATATGTTTCAATTCCCTGATTATCAGCTCTTAACTGAAAGATTAGTTTTTCCACTCATAAAGTGCAGCATTTGGAGGAATATGGTTGGATTTCTGTACCACTGTGTTATTGAAAAATATTTAATAAATATAAAACACATTACAGGGATTGTGCTGCTGGAATTACTGTGTTGCTTAAGCATGTGCAGTTTATGCTGAATAAATGTGCTAAAATTAACATTCAAAGCTTAACATTCTTCTTGCTGACCTTACTTTTTATTTAGGCAGCTATAAATTTCTGAAGGAACTCCTAAACTTTACAAAGGCCAAGTTTGAACTCCCCAAGGTGGTCATTTCCTTTCTAGTCTGACAAGAGGAAACTTTCTATTTAAAACGTCTTTGTCCCCAGATGTATAAGACAGCAGCAGCTCAATTTCCAGACGTCAACTCAGCAGTTTTGAATCTCTCTTGAGGGACGAGTGTTCACTCACTTATAGGGAGTAACTTGAGACATCAGTGGTATATCTAACACTGGGATGACTCGGTTTGCAGAAGCATGTTCTGCTATTACTAATCTTCGTCGGCCAGGTATACATGTCTGGCTTGATCAGCTGTTTGAGTCCTCTTTGGAGAACAAAGCATTCTTCCCTCTTCTCACTCTTTAAAATCTCAATTTACAATTTTACATCAAACAAACTTTAATGTTAGACCCGCCCATAATGTTTCAATATAATACACCAGGAAAAATAGGTGAAGCAAGACAACTGCAAGGAACGGTACCATTATTAATGAAATAACATTCAACCAAGCTTCAAAGATGAGGGATAACTAACAACAGCAGGTGAATATTGTCAAACCTTTGTAATAAGTAGAGCTCAATAATAAATAAGAAGTTGTTCCATACCGTCCATCTATGTTTCTCCACGGCCGGTCTGGTTTCTTCATAGCCGCTTCCTTCACCTGAAGCCTGAGGAGACACATCACACATTTTTAATTTGATGTCAACTAGATGCTCTTCTGTTGTTTTACTGAGTGCACCGACAACTACAAACCTGTCATATGTGAACGTGTTCTTTTAACTGTGTGTCCTTCTACCATGCGTGTCAGCTCAGGAACTCTACTTGAATTCTTTGTCAAATTCAGAAGGAATTTAGCAATTTAGTTAGCAGTGTTTTTATTACCTCCGCCAAGGCCGAAGGCCTAGGAAGGAGGTTCTGTTTTCACCGGCGTTGGTTTGATGGTGTGTTGGTTTGTTGGTTTGTTTGTTTTTATGTTAGCAGGATTACTCCAAAAGTCTGAGATGGATTTGAATGACAAATTTGGAGGGGTGGGGTGTAGCACAATGAACAATCCATTAGATTTTGGTGGCGATCGGGATCATGATCCGGATTCAGGAATATTTTTAAGGACTCCGATCAGCCTGAGCATTAAGACCACAGGGTAGAACACATGCACAGTGTAACTGATGACGCGTTGATGACGTGTGGCCCCGCCTCCTTCCGAGAGCAGAGAGATACGTGTGTGGATGTGTGGAGCTGCTGTCCATCCGTGGTGAGAAAGAACAAAGACATAACAAGGCTGCTGAATGAGAGAGGCATCCGCCGATACGTTACACGGAAACACACCGTGATAATAATGAGCCGACCACCCCACGGTACCGCCAGCTGGGAGCTGGGATCTGTTTATAAAGTCAGGCATTGGCGGAGGTCTGCAATCTCCAAGTGCCATTCTAGTTTAATATGTGTACAGTACATGCATGTATTTTAACAGAGCCTCCATCAGGCACGGCTTTAGAAAACATTTTGTTTGTGTTTGTGACAGAGAGAGAGAAACACACACACACACACACACACACACACACACACACACACACAAGAAAACATTAAAACTGCTCAATTATTTCACTCCATAAAACAGTTATGAGAAAGGGGTGGGATTTCATTATTATGTCTTTCAAGATTATTGCGGGAAAATAAATTTAAAGCAGACGATAACCATTCATTATTTTTTCCAATTGAAAAATAAAAACTGATGTAACTGTGCTAGATTTTTTTTTTTTTTTATTAGATTTCTTAAAATCTAAAGTAGAAACTAATGGAATATTGCTGTTATTTTACTGTCTTAGAAGAACAAGAAAGTAATGACAAATGTATGAATTCAAACGAAGGGAAAAAAAAGACTCTTTCCCGTTTTAAACAACCATTTGAGTTCTCAGAGTTTATGTGGTGCACCTGAATACATCATTAAAGCCCCTTTCCAATGTATTTTGACATTCCTATGATATTTTATATTTACAGTATTTGAGTTATTTACGGACTAAGTTGATTAGCCACACTGTTTGCCAAATTGTTTTTGACAAATAACTTAATTTTGTGCTCAAAGTTAAAAAAGAAGGTTGTTGCTAAAATGGGAATATGACGTCCGACTATAGAAGAAGTCATCCTCCAAGCTCCAGGCACACTCATGCTGGCTTGCGTCTGAGCAGCAGCAAACTGATAAATCTGTCGGTTTGTCTTTCTTAGTTAGCTATTTAGATGTTGTTAGCTAGCCCCACCTGTTGTTTTCATTTTATTTGAAGTTTCCTCCACCTTACTTTAGTGTGTTTATTTTCACCATGGCATTTGTGTGTGCCCAGAACAGGTGAAATGAACGCAGTGAATTACACCAAATCCCACCGGCAGAATGAACACAACACACTGACCGTCTCTCTCACTCGCTCTCTTCTTTACCGTCTCCTCCTGCTGGAGATAAATTAACGGAAAGCAGACGATATCGGAGGTTTGCCGGCCTCTAACAGGTCCGAACGACGGAGAGCACAACTTTCAGCTCAACAGAAAACAAGAGGGAAGTCCCGTTAGAGAAATAAACGAATGTCAGTGCAGCCCTGCGCGCTGTCGGTGCTGGAGCTGAGGAGAGAGAGCAGTCGGTGCCGGAGCTGAGGAGAGAGAGCAGCCGGTGCCGGAGCTGAGGAGAGAGAGCAGCCGGTGCTGGTCGACGTGCACTTTCAAAACTTCACCAAACTGTATTTCAAACAGCCAACCTAGGCAACATGTCTATCCAGGTTCGGTTCAGCAGCAGCAGCCAGACGGCCACCTCGCCAGGAGGAGACGGTAAAGAAGAGAGAGAGAAAGAGAGAGAGAGAGATAGAGAGAGAGAAAGAGTCGGTGTGTTGCGCTAATTCTTGTCTCATTAGTGGTCTGATAAACACTTAATTCATCTAAACTGGTTTCATCTAAACTGGGTTGAAAATGATGCAATCTGGTTGCCATGGTAACGAATTACGTATTACTATTAACCACACCCCCATTCTCTGTTTGAGAAAGAATGTTAACCCCAAAACAGGAAGTAAAGGTGTCTGGATGGGGGCTTTAAGTCCCTGGCGGTGCCCACATGCTTTACCGTGATGGAGAGTTTTCAAAGACACACCGAAACGTCTCATGATCTCCCTCTGAGGGATTCAAACGGAGATCTGCATCCATTCCTTACATTCGTGTCAGTCTGCATTCGACATGCCACGTGTCACTCAGAGAGCCTGTTACATCCCATGTGGCTAATTTGCCTTGTTTTACCTCGTTTTACACACGGAAAGGCTAAATGGAGAAGCTAAATGACCCTGCAGATCCAACAGTTAACACATTCAGTGAAAGCAGCAGGGAAATGCTAATGCTAATGTTAATGGTTGAAGAAGTTGCCCTTTTAAATGTCTGATTAAAACCTGTATTCTTAATTCAGTTTGTGAATCAAGTTATTTATTTCTTTTTTTAAACTGCATTTTCAAATATATTTAGAAATTCCTTTATTTATTGATGAATTCATTAATGTATTTTTAAATGACGTACTTATTGACAGTTTTATGGTGTTTTTGTACATCTCTTTTAAATCTGAACTATTTATTGATGGATTCATATTTCATTTGTAATTTCTTTTATAATTCTTCTTGTTATTGCCCATTAAAATGTCAAATAATGAATTAATTTGTAATTTAGTCCATTTATTCATAGATTAATAACTTAATTTGTAAACAAATTTATGAATGCATATTTTTAGTGTACAATCCGTTACTAATCAATGAAATGCTTTATTACTATTTCTGACTGTTGTCTTCCTCCAAAACGTCTTGGTAATTGATGTAAATAATGACTATGTTCTCTGAACAGCTGTGTGTGAGGTGAACATCTGAGATAAAAGACACATCCTGAAATCAGAAACCTGTCATTTCCACTTGGAATGTGATCTCCCGTCTAATCCAAACAACCACAAAATGTTGAACCTCATCCTGTCAGTGAGGACGAGGTTTTGGTGAGTCTCAGCAAGCGGAGCAGCTGTGAAGGCAATGTTTTACTGAACAACAGTAAAGGCTGCTGGTGGGCTGCAGCGCAGCACCTGTGTGTGTGTGTGTGTGTGTTTGTGTGTGTGTGTGTGTGGTCAGTGTCAGCAGTGAAGAGGTTGCTCTCGGACTCTAATCTGTTACACATTTGCTATTGCTATAAATTGATGTAACATGCAGGAATAAATGAACACAGTCCAGTAACATGTCATTACTTTAGCTCCTTTAGGGCATGTCCCCGACGCAGTGGCAGCAAAAATTCGTAGTAATATTTGAAGCGATGGCTCTCAGACATAGCACGCTACTCATCTCATTTTCGCTGGCAGATTTCATCAACTGCAGCTAGTTCGTCAATTAGGTTAATGTTAGCTTCATGAGTTGGTTAAAAACCTTGCTTCCAGCTGACTCTTCTTAAAATGATAATCTTATAAAGAGGGTTTAACTATGATGGGGGAAAAAATCCTTAGGTCAAAGCTGCATGTCCCAGAAATCCACCATCTCACCAGTTAATGATCCACAAATGAATCGCACAATTTTTATCTCTTCAGAATGTACGTTAAAGGGAGATTTGTCAAGTATTTAATCCTCTTATCAACATGGGAGTGGACAAATATGCTGCTTTATGCAAATGTATGTATATATCTATTATTGTAAATCAATGAACAACACAGAACAATGACAGATATTGATCCAGAAACCCTCACAGGTACTGCATTTAGCATTAAACAATATGCTCTAATCATAACATGGCAAACTGCAGCCCAACAGGCAACAACAGCTGTCAGTGTGTCAGTGTGCTGACTTGACTATGTCTTGCCCCAAACTGCATGTGATTATCATAAAGTGGGCATGTCTGTAAAGGGGAGACTCATGGGTACCCATAGAACCCATTTACATTCACTGATCTGGAGGTCAGAGGTCAAGGGACCCCTTTGAAAATGGCCATGTCAGTTTTTTTAGCGTAGGTTTGGAGCATCATTTAGCCTCCTTTGCAAAAAAGCTAGTTTGAAATGATACCAATGGATTCCTTAGGTTTTTAGAGCCGCTAACATTAGAATAAACTCTGCCTGCCTTCCCCACTGGGGAAATACTACAGAGTGGATGTGCTAGTCATTCATATAACCTGTAACTCAACAAACTAATGTGACCTAGCGAGATAATGATATGCTCTTTGGGCCGTGGAAATCTGCTCGGTTACTGTTGTTAAGTAGTTAAAGGCCCTGACACACCAAGCCGACGGTCGGCCGTCACACAGTGTGGGGCCGTCGATGAGCGTCTGTCATCTAGTTGTTGTGGTGTGTCCTACTCTAGTCTGCCCGTGTTGGAGGTTTTTCGGTCCATTCAGCATGTTGAATCGGTGGCGGAGCCCGTCGGTGAGAGAAATCACTCTGATTGGATGTTCTTAAAGGAATCAGTGCACGAGAGGAGAAACGGAAGTGAGGAAAGCAAGCCAACGAGTAAAGTCAAGAGGACACACACAGAAGGCTCTTCTCATGTTTCATCTTCATCTCATCTGATCGTTCCAACACACGGATATTTTCACAGCCACATGAACATCTGGAATGAAGCTAAGTGGTGAGTGAGAGTGGTGTGAAAACGGTCAGCATCGCCGCTTTGTCTCATGTACGTATCTTAACGACAGCTTGTATATCTGCAGTCCTCTATCTTCTGGTTTCCCTTTTTGAATGATGAACACAGACTACCGCCGCCTGCTGGTGTGGAGAGTTATTACGTCTCACGCAGGAGCAGAACGTACGTGCTAGTTGGCCGTCGGCTGTAGTCTTTGCGGTGTGTTCAAATGCAACTTGTTGGCCAAGACAAAGGAGACGTGAGGCGACTCAACAGTCGTCCTTCATCGCCTCTAGTTCTGTGATGTCGGCTTGGTGTGTCTGGACCTTAAACCAGTTAGCGAGACATGCTAATGCTTGTAGCTTACGTTAGAGAAGGAAAACATAACACACACTTTGCTCATGTGTTTTTGGTTTTGATAAGACATGAGAGGCCTGCAGCACCTAGTTACTGTTGCTAAGCTCTGATTGGACAATCATTGTTTGGGGAAGAAGTTTTGCTTTAAGTTGAAATGTGTTCACAACCTCATCACCAAATACCGTTTCATCTTTCTAACATGCAGTCATTCCACAGCATTTCATCACAGGAAGTCAGCTGTCTCGTAAATGTGATTAGAAGTCATTTACCATGTCGGAGTCATCTTCATCCTCTTCACAGAGCCTCTCAGCAGCACGGGGGTCTCCCACCACCCTCAGCTCACCGATCACCCCCTGTTGCAAAGCAAGGACATGGTGGTTTGAAGTTAATGAAACATATAATAATGTCAGAACAGTACTTGTTCTCACACCCACGCACACAGCAAGTCTTACTTTCAACATACAAATAGAGATGCTTATCTTATTCTTTTCAGGGAACTCCCCCTTTTAGTAAAATCAGAGGTTCTATTGATGTCTGAAGTTTTAGCCTCCGCCTGTGAAGTGCCACTATCTCTGCCCCACACACACCATCTGATACATGTTCCCACACAGGATACAGGCACAGATAGCACCAATGCTATCTGACTGCCCATCAAAGGGCCATTAGCTGTGACTGAAGAGGTGCTTTCTCTGCTGCTCCGTTATTTGAAGTTGACTCTTCAGGACACATTTATGTCCTGAGAAAAAAAGTCAAATGGATTTTTTAAGAGAACTTTGAAGATAAACAGCAAAGGCTCTTTGACATTGAAACCCTGTCTCTACACAGGCTTTTAATGGTTGTACTTGTTTTGTAATTTGTACAATGTTTAGTCGACGTGTCATGGTCTTTTTCTAACAAATTGCTTTAGATCTTCCTAATAAATCCAAGATCCTGTGCACGAGAAGGACTAAAATGTCACTGCTGGATGCTTTCTGCTACTGATGGATAATAAGAAAAATGGACATCCACTAAACAAATCCTGTTTCTGAATGGAATGTCCTCTTTATAAATACATAATGTAAATATTTAAATGCCAAAGAAGCTCGCCAAGTCTTGATTTGTCTAGAGAAATCTAATTCGCAAGACCTCTCTAGCTTAGGGCCACGCTAGGGTCAACACATGGCACATGGCCAGCAGGTCCTGAAGGTTAGGGTCCTTTTGTCCAAATAAGCACTTTATTATACATCATTCCAACAAAATATCTGACCACGAGGAAATACAAACTTGGATGGGCTTGTGTTTTAAAACAACAAATAAAAACTCAAACTGTGTGTAGCAGAGTTGCAAAGGGGATTTACAACTAAATAGGCAGCTGTCTTCAAACACGCAATAAAAAAGATTAAAACGAGTGTTAGAGCAGAGAGGAAGTGAGAGACGATGGTTCAGCTGGGCTTTATTTCAAGGGCTCGCAGCGAAATGGGAAGGACTCATATGGAATTTTGACATATTTAGTAGTGTAAATATCTCTTTATTATGTAACAATATAATTATTGTTATTAAAATATACCCTTTAGCAGTGGATGGAGGGAATATCCACCTTTTTTTGGCTCGCCTGTAAAGCTGGTCAAAAGTGTTTCTTCATTTTGGCTTCATGGCCTCAATTCAGTCTTCTGAAGAGAACAGCAGCAAGTCTCCATACTTAGCAACACTGAACAGGGAATGAAAGCATCACCATCGTGTTAAAGTGGAACTCATCTGAATGCCGATAAAAGCCAGCCATCTATTAATAGACTGAATAGTGTCCATCTAAGACAGGAAAAGTCTCTTAAATATCTTATTTTCTATGATAAATAAAGACTTAAAGATATACAGTATCTCCACATCCCAAGGGACCTGGGTTGTATTTTCAGTATAGCCTCTTAAACATCTGATTTTCTAAGATAAATAAAGACTTAAACCTGCAGTAGGCAGCTCATCTAGCCCATGACGGGAGACTTTGGCCAATCACAGGTCAGAGAGAGCGTTCCTATTGGCTGTTCATTCAACGGAGGCAGCTGTCAATCACTGCGAATGCCGATCAAACGGTCAAACCAGGCAGAGACGCTAAGGGACATCGGAGGACACCGGAGGACACCATGCACAACTTTCAGGATATAGTGACGGTTTTATAAAAATAACTTTTGTTCATCATATTTGCTCCATTTCCACCCACTGCTGCTTTAAAGATGAAGTCATCTTTTATATGTGATTCTAAGTGAATTATAAGGACATACAACAAATCAGTCAATAGTTACTGTTTGACTGATTGTAAAATGCTCCCAAGCAGGTAAACCACTAAAGCAATAGAGTTTCAGTGGCAGAAAGAACAATGATCACAATATAATACGCCTGCAGTTGCATGTTTTCTTCGTGCAGGTAGCCGTGGGTGCACTGCTATAACCCTTCAACAGCTAAGGTCAACAGTTGTTGCAGTCAACTGCTGGGATTTACAGCAGTCAAATGACTGAAGTTAATTACATCCCTACTGTGAGGTCTTCCAATTATTTGCAGACTGCTCTCAGGAAGATGGTGAAGTGATGCAGACATTTATGTTGTGGTAAAGAGTGGGCCAATTTGAGCAATCAAATCATATGAGAGTTATTCGGCCAAGATGTTTCACATGATTGACGATGGAAAGTCAAAACACCATACTGCCACTTCACAGCAGGAGTCCCGTTTCTTCACTCATTATGTTGGCTCTAGAAAGAAGTAGTTTGGGAATGTGAGATGTGCAGTCTTCTGAGTCCAACATGAGAATTAGTCTGACTTCTTCAGTGCACAAGCATCACGCAGATCTTTCTTTATCTTTATGAAAGATTTTAAAATAAACACAGTATATCTTTCAACGTCATGTAGCCCTTAAATCATTTAATTTTCCAATTTCATGGGCCTGAATATTGGTTTGTTGAAAACAGAAGAAGCCTATGTACGCACCAGAAACTTGTCAGGATCAGCTCCTCCAGCTTGCCCGACAAAGACCCCAGCACCGGCCTCCAGCTCCATCTCGTCCGGTGACCTCTCAATGCGCATCACCTGAGGGTCTGTGTCACAGTTGAGGTAGAACATCACCTTTTCATCCCTCACAGCGATCGCAAAACGATTCCAGGTATCCCTCATGGAGGGCACAAGGAAGCTGGCCGCCTCATACGACTGCTGCGAGTCGGGCTCAGTGTAGTACAGGATGACATTCTGGTTGGCGCCCTGCACGGCTGACAGTTTAACGCCCACATACATGATCTGCTGCGCGGCATCTGTGACGGAGAAGATGACGCCGCCCTTTTCGGAGGTGGGTTTCAGGTTGAAGATGAGGGCGAAGTCTCGGTAGAATGGGTTGGGCAGGTGGGCGCGGGCCAGCTGGCCCGTGTTGGCATCAGGGCCAAAGACATATCCAGGGCTGTTGTCGGGCCCATAGACCTGGGTGATCGTACTTGGAGGAGGATCCCCAATCAGCTGTAGCAGAGAGACTCCACTGTCTTCTGGAGGGGGAGAGAAAAATGGATGTGAGGCCACAATATGCATGACATCTATTGGAGGTTAGAAGGGAGGGCTGCATGGCAGGGTATAATGTTAGACCAGACTCTATTAGGCTGCTGGGGGTTGACTCAGAGTGAATGTGCCTGATGGATACAGGAACAACTGCTGTTACTTGTGAGGACCGTAGTGTGTTGAGTCTTTATTATACTAGAACAAAAACTAATCAACAGCATAATTGGTCAAAGACTTTTCCCTTAAAAAGGAATGTAAAGAGCATTAAAGGTATAATATGCAAGAATTAACTTAAAAAACTAAATATAGACTGATACAAAAATAATCCCTGTCAATCATCACTTCTGCCCCACTAGAAGTGTGTGGTGGTGTCTGTTTCTGCAGACACCCTGCAGCCCTCTGCCTGGATTTTCTCTTTTCTTCTGATTTTGCTGTACTCGGGATGCTTCTGGGCGTCTACAAACAGCCTTTGGGCCCCACGTGGGGGGTGTAACCCCCAGCCAATAACATCACCACAGGGTGTGCAGCCCGTTCAGGTGGTCAAATGCCGCCGCCCTCGGCTTGTGATAGCAACTCACAAGTCCCCATTTTACACCTGTTAGATACGAAGCGTCCATATTTCACAAATGGGAAGGGGTTGTGTTATGTGCATGTGCTTCAGTGCTCCCCTGCTCCTCTCTGTGTGAGTTCAGTGCTGAGCCACAGCCAGCAGACAGGAAGCCTGCATTCAAATATTAAAATTCAAGCAACTCGCCACCTTCCCGCAGGATTATGCAGAGTTGTGCGGTGTTAGTTGTGTGTTTTAGAACGTAACCGCAGAAAATAAAGTTTTATTTCTCCAATTTGCTGCTTTGTTCTCACTAACGCCGCTCTCTCTCTTCAGTCACTCTATAGCTCGCTCAACCATCACTGCTCTCTCTCTCCCTCTCGGCTCGTTGCGCTGTGGCCAACCTTGAATGTGTTGTGTTTTCAAACAGGAAGCGACCATGGTTACATATTATACCTTTAACACGATGTAATAAAATGTAGATGGAAAGTTTCCACAACAGCCTCCAACCAAACTGAAGGCTTTTTTGAGAAGCAATGGCAAAGGGACTCTGCTCAGGGGACCACAAACAAACAAACCACTTTATAACTTCTAGACCAAATTATGGAAAGCGTTGACATGCCCCAAAAATTGCAAAAGGATTGGCCAAATGAGACTAAGAAAAGCTGATCAATTTAGGAGACAATGCAAGGCAAACTTTCACTTCCTAATCTGAAGGGAGATCTAAAGGCATCATCTCTAGGAGATACATAGAATACATGAAGATGTGACTTGAGAGCTGATAGATTTAGCTCTCAGTATCTGAGTCAACAACTTTAAACATAATGAATCTACATGGGTTGAGAAAAAAATCTTTATATTTCTGCTGTGTTGTATTTACCTAAAAAAGGTTTAAGCCTAATTATCTAAAGGTGCAGTGTGTAGGATTTGGCAGCATCTAGCGGTGAGGTTGCACATTGCAATCAACTGAAACTTCTCCCGTGTGCCAAGTGTGTAAGAGAACTACGGTGATCGACGTGAAAACGTGAAAACGTGAAAACGTGAATGGCCCTCTCTAGAGCCAGTGTTTGGTTTGTCCGTTCTGGGCTACTGTAGAAACATGGCGGCCAGCTCTGTGAAGAGGACCTGCTCACTATGTAGATATAAACGGCTCATTCTAAGGTAACAAAAACACATATTATCTTCAGGTGATTATGCACTAAAGAAAACATACTTAATATTATATTCCATTTCTGCCAATAGATCCCCCTAAATGCTCCACACTGGCCCTTTAATATAGTGATAGAAGAGTCTGAAACAAAGGTGTCAGGAGAGCTATAATCCCTATAGACACATTCTGCTTTCACATGGACAATCTGGAGGCAACAGGACAAGATTTTGGCATCGGAAGC
This sequence comes from Sebastes umbrosus, assembly GCF_015220745.1. Lineage (NCBI taxonomy): Eukaryota > Metazoa > Chordata > Actinopteri > Perciformes > Sebastidae > Sebastes > Sebastes umbrosus. The sequence continues at coordinate 31,667,715 of NC_051281.1, read as the reverse complement.
GTTCTGGTTTCCGTTTGTAGTCCGAGCAGCATTGACCCCGTGATTGATCACGTTCGTGAAGGCTTTGGTTGAATGCAGGTAAACAGTTTGTGTGGAGAGCAACAGAGGTGGAACACAATGACTGAAATGCAGTCTCGGTAAACTGGCTACTTGAGAAACAATCTGGTCGTACACGTCGTCTCTCAACTCCAGTTTCACATCTCAAGTTGCTAAACGGACTGTAAACAATGAGCAGCGCATGGAAAAGGAAGTCTTGGCCCTGATATCCGCTGGCTACACCGGAACCCCAGAAATATAGCCCTTTGCCCCCAGAGGCTTGTCCGTCGTCAGACTGGAAGCTGATGGGTTCCGAGATTGGAAGAGCTAGAGCTTCTAGATAGGGATGCACCGATACCGATACTGGATCAGATATCGGGTCGATATTGACTCAAATAGCTGGATTGGATATTGGTGACAATGGGGCATATCTATTCAATTCAACTCTATGTTTATATACTATATACATTATAGACTGTAATTTTAATCCCTGTTTAAGTTTTTTACACTTGAATAGTAATTCCTGTTAATTATGAAGACTTTTTACAAAGTTGCTGTTGTATGATTTATTATTTTAATAATAAATAACAATTCAACAAAGTTATATCTATTTATTTATTTGTTATATTTTGTTTTACAAAGTTAAGAAAGCAATGTTTAAGCCAGGCCTTACATATAACAGAATGATCCCAGTCACGTCCACACAGTGAGGCATACAGCTGATTAATGAAACACTGGTATCAGATCAGTATTCGGTATCGGCCGATACCCAAAGCCCAGGTATCGCTATCGGGACTGAAACAGTGTGATCGGTGCGTCCTCTCTCCTAGATGTTTTCTCTGTAAAACTTTATGGCAAAAAATTGCATCAAAAGACCAAAATGATTCACATAGAAATATTAGCATTATTAACATTTAAAAATGTTGAAATGTTCTCTAATATTGACTACTGATAGATCTAGTGTGTGCTGAATGGGGTAAAGATTGATATCTGTGCATCACATTCCTGAAGACACCAAAGGAAAAACAAGCAAAGATTCTTCCAACTTGTGTGACATCTGCTAAATGTCACTGCTCCAGGGCACACAGGGACCAACAGCTGGGCCTCCTGCATATCTCTGCTCTCTCTCCCATCACCCTGGGTGACTCTGGCGAGGTCACTGCATAATAATTGGAGGAGTTTAGGAAATAAGGAATACAAAGAGCGTTGTGTGTTCATTCACATAATGGTGGAGTCGTTTTGCTAGCATCAAACTTGAGACTACAATCTTTGTGCTTTGATGAAAAATAATGTTTCCTCATGTTAAAAGAAAAATCACTGTTTTGGGAGAGCGCTTGACGTAGTCTCTGGTGCTTTGAAGAAATGCTTGGGTTTACCACCTGGTGACTAATGTGCAAGCTCTTTTGCCCGGTTCAAAGCCTCCCCACTGCCCCCGAGTGCTGGAGATCAGTGGGCTCTGCAGTTGGCTTTGTTGAGGGCTTAAACACATGAGATGTTTAGCTGAACCCGAGGTCCTGCTTTCTGCTGGACAACCATAAACAACAGTGTGAGTTTTTCTGCATGCTGTCTGACAACTAAAGATGCTTTCTTTTGAATCGGAGCTAACAGAGAACCCAGTCAGACTGTAACAGGACAGCACTTAAAATACTTTCCAGTATTAATTATGCAGTTCCCCTTCGCACCAATCAGACAGACATTTCTGAAGAAGATTCCTCACTAAACGGATTGTACATTTTAATGTCACCAAAGTATATCAATGAAGCACTAAAGACATGGCATAAACACAAACCAAATCTGGAAAAGCACGTTTAGATAAGTGATCTTTATGAGATGTGCTACATTAGTTGACTGTACAAATTATACCCTTTGGGTCAAAACAGCATCTTGGTGGAAAATCCAATATCATACATCCAATAAAGCTAAAAGCCAGATTAATAGAGAATCAGTGGCCAAATATCTGTCTATAGAATAACTACTTATAAAAGATACTACAAATGTTGCTCTTATGTGTCACTTGATAACACGTTCTGTATTTTAAAATCCTGAATCAAACAAGATCTTAGTATAAAACAGACATTTTCTAAATTAGCAAAAAGTTAACCGAAATGACAAATGCAGCCAGTCCCAGGTTCAGAGCACCTTAGGTAGACTGTGAGTCCTTGACTGCTGCATGGATGTCAGTTAACAACACTCCTTTGCATCAGGCCAACCAGATGTTTTCTCTGACAAAGTCAGAACTAGAAACCTCGAGGGTCTCTTCAGTGGGCCTGTGCTCACATGTCTGAACCCGGCTCCCTCCTATGTGCACAATCTCTGTCAGAGTGGGGTTGAAAAAGGCAAAACTTTGCAGTCATTTCATCGGTGAAATCCATTACGTGGGAAAGCACGCCATTTTAATTTTGTGATCCTACTGCTACGGGTGCTGAAGCTGACATGTGAGCTATCTTTAAAGCAGAAACACTCCACGGCTGAGCGTGTGTTGGAACTCTTTTTGCTCTGAATGACATTTAAACTGAGAAATGCTTCCACTAGCTGCAATTCACTCTCCTCGATAACTGCATGCAATTTGTCAACCGTAAATTAGCAGCTGGTCATGAAAAATATCAGATTTGTATGCAGATTAAACTTCAAGGTCTGTAATAAGTTGGAATGTGAGGGCTCTCAGACAGAGATGGTCATACATGATGCAATCATGCACATCTCTTTCTTCTATAATTCAGACATCTGATTTTCTTAGGCATTCTCCAAAAGAACAGCAGACATCCTCACACGTGCGCACACGTTCCAAGCCTCCCAAACCCCTCATTAGTGAAACTGCTATTAGTCATCACTCACACCGACCAGGTGTGCACTCTTTTGGACTATGTTCAGAAGATACATTCATGTCAACCAGACGATGATTAAAATGATTACTACAAACCTAAAAAAGGATCCTGATGTAACTGGGCCAGACACAAGAAAAAAGAAAGAATAAAAGCATGGAAGTGTAAATAAAGACTTAATTATATAGATAGATATATAAAGATTTCATTAGCGGATCTAGAGCAGATGAAAAGGTTTGGCCTGCTTGCAAAGGAATGCTTCTGCTGAAGCCTGTTCAATGTGCCTGCCTGCATTGTCAGCAGGAGGCAAGCCAGTCATTCCTTCTCAGAGATCAAAAATTGTTGGTATACAAAAGGTTCACCATTAGCATTTTAAGTGCAATCCCAATTCAGGTCTCCCAAACGGCTTTTGTAAACCAATGACAGCTTCAAGGCCAATGGGCCATAGAAAAGGACTGCTGATGAATGGAGCGGTGCTGGGTTTATGGCGCTAGTTTGTCTTGTCAAGGAGGCGGCTTACTGACCAGGAACATAGCTCTTTTTCATTTCCTAACATTCCAGGACGGGGTACCAGAGTTTGTGATACCCTGTTGATAAAGCTGTATTTACAGCGTGAGGCTGTATATACAGCTTTGGGAAGTACAGGATCCTGTATAATCCACGGGAAGGCATTTGAACATCTGGACAGTCCCAGAAAACGTTGCGGTTTCACTGACTACACACTCCGTCACCATTTAAAACATCCCTTGAGGCCTGCTGACAAGGGCAATGATCTCTCCCCTCACTCTGCAAAGTGGTCTGATCTGTGTTGGAGTGTCAGAGTTCAACTCTGGAGACATGAAAATGACTATCCATGAAAATGACTAACTATGATTGTAAAAAAGAATGTCTACAATTCTTGTGCATTTACAGCTTAATATGTCTGTCGTGCTTGTCAGCCAACTGATTTAAAAGTGGAGTTAATTCAATTTGGTCACATGATATGGTGGTTGTGTTAGCTTTCTGCTTATTTGATCCCTGTTTGATCTTAGTCTCAATGTATGTCTGTCTGCATGCAGGGCTGGAGGGAGTCATTTCTAATAATAGAATGTTCAATCAATGGTGGAATCAATTTGATCTGGTTGTGATATGACAAATATATTTGACCTATAAATGCCCGTGTTGTTGAAGAGAACCTAGGCACACATGGGTGCACTAGTGCAGTGATTCTCAAAGTGGGGTTCGGGGACCGCCAAGGGTCCGTGACCCTCTGTCAGGGGGTTCCGGAAATAATTTGCTATAAATTATAAAATTGTGCTTTATCATTAAAAAGCACATATCTACAGATGGGGACTATTTGTGCCAATAAAACAAGCATATTGTGTCCATTACTCCCACCCATGTTGGCTTTGGGCCAAGAAACTCTGATATGATTCTGACATTGTGAAAATAGGACGACAGTTATATCAAGCGACAGCTACAAGAGACCAAAATGCGTCCTGTGTCTTCAGGTGCTAACGAACGAAGCCATGAAGCTAGAGCGACATCTGATTACAAAGCATCTGGAATATCAGGGCAAAACAAAGTGGTGTTAACATGATTCAAACTGAAATGTGTTTCTGTTTCTCAACATCAAACAGGGCTTAAGTATTTAGGTTGAATAGTTTTAGAATACAAATAGTTCCAATGGTATCTAAGAGTACAAATGGTAGTAAGCATTATGCTTAATCGATTATGATGGGGTCCTTGGAAAATGTTCTCCCCTTTAAGGGGTCCCTGGCCCCAAAAAGTTTGAGAACCCCTGCACTCGTATGCAGCACTTTAATAATTGTACCTTGTTCAAGGAGATTTGGTAGCATGAATACTGGAACTTACATAATAGAAAAACTATAACACCATAAAATCTATAGTGGCATATACTGTATGTAACTACAATCTAGCTCTATAACCAAAACCAGGTGTTGGATCTAATATGTCACTAAAAAAATGAACACAGGATGTTTGAAATATCAAGGTACACATCAACACCATGAATAAATGCTCCTTCCTTTCTGCAAAGGATATTCTGTGAACCTCTGGGCAAATTTTGCGGTATCTTTAACCCGATGATGCAGAATGCTCCGAAAAAGATATTAAACCAAAACCCACATCACAGACCAGGAAGGAGATTTCGTGTTGGCTCGCCCTGAAGACGGAGCTGTACTTCTCAAACCACAAAAAAAGGATGATGGGCCTACCACAAGCTGTGCTCTTTACTCTTTAGGGAAGGAGTAATATGATATTGTTCAAGTTCTCTACCTGTTAGTGACCAACTTTTGAGGCATCATGCAGGGTGTAAACAAAACCCCTTGCCACATACCGCTAGCTTCATAATCATAAATATGTCTTTTTGGAACTTTTTGGAGAACAGTATGTATGATATTCAGAAATGCACAGTAGAAATGTTTCTAAATAGGTTCAGAGCTCATTCAAAATGCTGAGGCAGCACCGCTCTCCTTTTTAAGAGTGTCACAATTGGGCTAATATCCAGCTCAAGACATCCCTGTGCTTCAGCACTGCAACACAAACCGGGGGCGGCAATGAGTTTCTGGCAGCAAAGAAGTCAGACTACACTGTGCCCATAATTGGAACCCTCCTGGGAGCCAACTCAAAATGATTCCCTGGCAAGCAGCACACTGAAGGCTTGTAGCCAGCTTTTGGGCCTTCCTGTCATGAGATACAATATCAATCTCGGCTCAATGGAACCATGGTGTTACAAATTGGTGTCAGACCACCAAAGGGGTGTACAAGCCACAAAACAAAGACTAAATGTACATAGACGCCACCAAAAGACAGTGTATTTCTTAACAGGAAAACATCCTTTTCATGTTTTCACACCACCACAGAGGTAACTAGGTATATGAATCACTTTAAATCAAATTAAACAGCCTAAACTGACTGAGAGTAAAGCAGTTTCTCATACAGGATATAGTTTTACCGTCAAGAACTCACCAAAATAAATTGCAGTTGACCTCTAGACCCTGATATGAATAACCGCTCATCTTTCAAGCAGGAGACTGGTAACCATGGAAAAACATCATTAAAAGGGCTATTGTGCCCTAACAATCCTGTCTTACCACAGGGGTAGGACCCCCCCGTGGTAAAAAGATCACATCTGACAGATTTCTTGCAATGTCTCCATGCACACACTGATATCTCTGCAATCTTCCCACAGTAATCTCCAACATACACACATCTATAGGCTATATTGTTTGTGTGTTCCATCGTGTTTCTGGCCCCATGCCAACGGCCCTTCACTTTAATTCTATTCAAAATACCAACTAGTTAAATGATGTAGGAGTGGGGTGGTATTAAGGAGAATTTGAGGGCCCTCCTCCCACAGATCAAGCCAACAGAGCTGCAGATAGTGAAAAGTGTAAGTGACCCGTAAGTGGATGCTCTAAAAACAGCCCAAGATAAAGTTATTGCGCTAATAAACTGGGGATTAAGGCATCTTTGGCTGTAGGGCACAACTTTACAGAGCTTTGTAACACATTACCTTGGCTATTTATGTGTGACCTCATTCAGTTCTAAGCCAAAGCCCACCAGTATGTTAACTACCTTTAAACATTTACCAGTATGACCACTGGCTGCTGCAGTAAGACACTGGCAAACAGTAGGTACATGAGGCATTTTGTGAACAGAAACCACGTGAAGTTAGAATGCTAGGCAACGTCTAATTGACTCTGAAGTTTATCAGTAATCGACCTCACACAGGGACGGTAGGAAGTCAAAAGCAAAGTCATTTCTTACATCAAGTCAGCCTCACTCAACCATCACTCCAACAAGCAGTGTCCATTAGTAGACTTTTAAGAACGAATGATACCAGATGGTTCTGACTGCAGTGGCTTTTTATCTATCCAAGAATGATTTAGAGTGACTGAAAGCACACCAGTGATACCTTGAGGCTTCTCTAACAGGTGATACCCATCACGCACGTCTTAGTGGTGAACCAGCTTCCTGAGAGCCTTTAAAAGCTGTGCTTGGGTTGTAAAGATGGCAACAAGATCATACTTTTTAACTTGCGTTTGGTTGCAAATAGCAATGTCAGGGCTGCTGTGTGTAAAAGCCACGACATACATCTTGATCTTATTCTCAGCTTTCACATAATATATGAAGCAGATAGAAACTCCTTACACCTTGCTTAACACTTCAAACACTTTTTGTAAAAAATTGAAAAAACATATTCAGGTAGTGGCAGAAATGCTATCACTACACTTTTGTGGCATTTACAAGAAGACAACTTATAAACCCTAACCCTAGCTTTAACCATGGTTTAAAAAACCACACCACCACCTTGCAACACATAGAAAGTTCAAACAATTCAGACAAATGCAGATCTATTTGGGCCCAGATGCATCACTTAGTCCTGGAACCAGAGACTTCTTGTCCACTCATGTCTGTCAATGAAGCAAGCTGTCAGAAAGATAGTGAAGCTGTAAAAAGACACAGTATTGAACTCCCAGTGATATGAAGTGAGTGGAGGGCAGGACAGTAGCACAGTAAAAGGAATTGGACTTTAAAGACGTTCATAATTTGAGGCTTGCTTACAGAAACAGATTTCTCATATCAGCTTGTTTGATACAGAACTAAGAATATATTGTAGGATAAATCTGCATTCACTAGTAGCATTGAACATCGGAGTCGTTTTCTCCATCATTGTTTTAGTTACCAGGGGCACACATTGAACTTGTTAGTCCTGAAGAAAATATTCAAACGCACACTGGTCCTATTAATGTTTAGGATTATATCATCAACCGTTTCAACCATAAACTACCCTATAACTACCAATTTGCTGGAATTTATAGAACCTGAATGAAAGTTATATAATCCCTCAGCTCTAACACTGCTTGGATAGAGATATTTCAAACAACAAATTGTGTACATGTCATATTCATTAGAATTTCAATGCATTTGCCTGTTAAAATATTTTACCTGAGTAAAGCAACTTTCCAGCTGTGATAAATACTTTTGCCAAGCACTTTTGCAAAAATTGACATCCCACTGAAAACCACTGATGCAAGCATGACTGCTTCCCATGCATGACAACCTAATCTGTCCATTGCTGGACAGACAAGTGCACATCCTGCTGCCTGCATGTCACTCGCTGTCATAAGATACATGTAATTCTACATGCCAAATGATCTACGGTGTTTCATGCACAAGTTGTTTACAGAAGAAAGGCCTCTGTCTTGCAACTTCAGATGTTTTAATGATACAAATTGTGCCTAGGAGAGAAAAATATTATTTGACTAGTACTATAACTAATTATTTAGGAATTATGTAGTTCAATTTGAAAACAGAGGTTCTTTCAAATCACATGTTACTTCTTGTTGCATGCATGCTTGAGGCTTGGTTAACACTACAGACTGTATGTCTGTTGATATTATGATTGTATTTCAGGATAGGATATATATAATTTACAAAATCACTAATGTCCGTCTGAGCAAAATATCACCCTTTGAATTAATAACTTACAGGAAATACATATCAGTTGGTTTGGTAATGAACCATAAGCCCATTGTACTGTGGGTGTGCATGTGAGTGTGTGTATGTGTGTTATAATGACCTTTAAGTAGTAAGTCACATGCGATCCAAAGGACAAAGGGAACACATACATGCAACACTGTCAGGAGTAAGGAGTGCTGGCACCATGATTGTTAGGCTGTAGCCAGAACTGTTTTAACCTTTTAACAACAGGACTAACAAACTTGAAGCATGCTTTTTTTTATTCTGAATTATTTTGCTGTGCATGGGAATCGAGATATTGTTAATGTCTTTGACTGTGCTGACAGGGATAAATGTCAGTTTTTGAAGTGGGTATCGGGCGGGTATCGGGTAGTGGGTAGTGGGAGGAAACACCAGACAAACTGGGGAGTAGGGATACTGAAAACTGGTTCAAAATGAATCCCAAAACTAGGATTCATTTGAACCAGTGATTTACCTTTCTGGTTACTAACTGATAAGCACTGATACCCATCATCCTCCTCGTCTGGTAGAGTGTGGCACTCTATAGGGAGGCGTCCCTCATCCAGGTGTGTCCAGCAACTGTCCCGCAAGACTTCGCAGAAACTTCGGCAAGGCAACACCGGCAGCGGGACCGGAGAGTCACACTTTGGTAACAAGAGAAGGCAGAAAAACCACTCCAAACTATGGTGGCAAGGCAACTTCAACAGCCATGCCCATTCGTTTAGGAGTGCCTGGACTTCCTCCACACTGCTCTGGTTGAGGTAATTGGGCACAACAAACCTTTCCCCAAACATGGAGGAGCAGAAAGGGAGAACAGTATCTAGCAGCAAGCATTGTGGGGATTCTACGCCTAGTACTGATTTAGCTACTTCTGTGTGGTTTTCAGCTGGTGCCCATCTACCTACAGCTGTCGGGCTAGTTGCTGATGCTTGACTGGATACTGGAGTTTGGCCAGCTATGGGTGCTAAGGTAGTGTCTGGTCTCTTGCTAGCTGTTTGTGGTTGGGTAATTAACATTTTTGGGGTATTAGTTGGTGTTTGGCTTTCAGCTGGTGCCCACCTACCTACAGCTGTCAGGCTAGTTGCTGATGCTTGACTGGATACTTGAGATTGGCCAGCTATGGGTGCTAAGGTAGTTTCTGGTCTCTTGCTAGCTTTTTGTGGTTGGGTAATTAACATCTTTGGGGTATTAGTTGGTGTTTGGCTTTCAGCTGGTGCCGACCTACCTACAGCTGTCGAGCCAATTAAGGTTGCTTGACTAGGTTCTCCACTTTCTGATGTAGCATCTACGATGAGACCAATTTGGCTGGTCATCAATTTCTGGCCAGTTGCTGATGCTTGACTGGGTACTTGAGATTGGGCAGCTATAGGCATTAAGGTAGTGTATGGTCTCTTGCTAGAGGTTTGTGATTGGGTAATTAACATTTTTGGGGTATTAGTTGGTGTTTGGCTTTCAGCTGGTGCCAACCTACCTACAGCTGTCGGGCTAGTTGCTGATGCTTGACTGGATACTTGTGATTGGCCAGCTATGGGTGCTAAGGTAGTGTCTGGTCTCTTGCTAGCTGTTTGTGGTTGGGTAATTAACATTTTTGGGGTATTAGTTGGTGTTTGGCTTTCAGCTGGTGCCGACCTACCTACAGCTGTCGAGCCAATTAAGGTTGCTTGACTAGGTTCTCCACTTTCTGATGTAGCATCTACGATGAGACCAATTTGGCTAGTCATCAATTTCTGGCCAGTTGCTGATGCTTGACTGGGTACTTGAGATTGGGCAGCTATAGGCATTAAGGTAGTGTCTGGTCTCTTGCTAGAGGTTTGTGATTGGGTAATTAACATTTTCGGGGTACTAGTTGAAGAAAGTGCCTGGCTAGCAAATGAAGCTTGTGTAGTCTGTAACACTTGATTGGATAAAGCTTCCTGGTTAGCTGTTAATTCACCAGCTGGTAACTGAGTAATGTCCACTAGTTGGTTGTCTTTAGGTACCTGGGTAGTCTCTACAGAGTTGTTGTCTATAGTTGGGGTTAGTAAACCTCCTGGGGTAGAGTAAACATGAGAATGCTTGGTGAAATTAAAGTCATTAGCATTCCAACTAGAGCTACTGTTAAGGTTTGTATTTCCTCTAGTGTTATTGGGGGTTTCAACAGAAAGATTTTTCTCTGATTCTTTGCTACTGAGATTATGGCCCTCATCTGTGTTGTTATGAATTACCCAGGCACTCTTTTGAAACTTCAGTTTCTTCTCATTTGTTTGGGACACTACACTGTCTCCACTATCTAACTCCCTATGATCTGTGGGCATTACTACTCCTTGCTGGTTTCCCTCAGAAAACCCCTGTATTTCAAAGCCAGATCCCCAGCTAGTTTCAGATCCTGTTGCAAATCCATATTCAGACTCAAATCCAGAGCCAGACCAAAGACCTGACCCAGTGTCTGATGCCAATTCAGACTCAAGCCCAGATCCAAGTCCTGAAACATCTCCTGTAAACCTTAAATGATCAGATCCTCCAGAACCCATACCCTTTAGAGAAGATGTGCCATTACCAGGTTTACGTATGCGTGCCGAAATCCCTGCCGTTCCCTTTTCTGATGCACGTTCATTCTCCGGTTGTGTTGTAGGTATTAGAGTGGTCAGTCGAAGTCCCTCAGTGGTTTCGTCCCAAGTCTGTGCAACCTTTTGGATCCCATGTCCTTCATCAATGATCTCGGCTCCAACGCTTACAATATTCTCTGATGGTGGTTCTCCACTACCTGCTGGACTGCCAGACCCCTCATGGTCCACTGTTGGGGGCAAAGTTGTAGTACCGGTCCAGGCCCAGAACCAAGCATCAGAGTAGACCACCCACAGGGTCAACAAAAACAAAACTCCAAACTGGGTCCTCATCTTAGGTATAATATCAAGTCTTGACCACGTCCACCAGCTTGATCAGGCTCCCAGAGTGAACTGTGACATGTCCACACTGCCACTACACTCCTCACACACACTTCCCAGCTCTGTCTCCACACACACTCCAGTAGGCAGAGAGCAAAAGTGAAGAGGAGTGCCCCATTCAAAAGAATAAAGGGGGAGAGCAGGAGGAGGTGTGCTCCGTATTGGCTGCTCAGGCAATATTTCCTCTCCTAACTCCTCCTTCCTCCTCCTTCTCCTTTTGTCACAGCAGTGAAAAGCGATCTCTCCTGCTGACTGATACCTTAGAATTACGGCAGCGTTGCCTTTCAGTGTACAATACTGATGCTTTCAGTGTTTTACAGAGAAGGGCAATTTGTTCCCCTTGACTTGTTCTCTTTGTTAAAACATGATAATGGGAAAACTACAGATCTAGCTTTAAATAAACTGCAAACTGTGTGAAACTACATAGGGAGCAAAAGTTGTGCTCATGTGATTTGCTGATTTCAGCAAAAAGAACTGAATGCTATTTTGTGTTGAAGGTTTGAAATGTAAGGAGATGTGCTGATTTACCTCCAATGGACATTCCACTGCAATAATGCAACCATTTATTGAGCAATGTTGCTGTTGTGGGTTAACATGTTACATATCTAACAACAATATCATATTACAGCAATTGTAATATTTTATGGGATTATGGTAAAAGATATCTAAGCATCACAATTAAAAAACACTAAATGTAAATATGTTTTACAATTTCTATTTACATTTTCAAATTAAAGGCATCACTTCATGTACATTTGTCAGCTTATTTTCTTCAACTCGTCCCTGCCTGCATTGCCTCGGCTCTACATGGTGCCATTTATTGTCCATTTGTTAAGAGCCCTGTTTTCAGTGCTCTGTGGTTACACAGTAATCTGGGCCTCACGTTCTTGTCCAGACTGGCTTCTCATACGGCCTATGTGATCAGTTGACAGAGACCCTCAACATCTGCTAATGGGAGATTAGTGATAAAAGGAACAGGAGGTTTGTGCAAGTGTCTCTCTAATAGTACCGGGGTTTAAAATAAAGGCAGGTATTTCGTGCAGGTAACCTCAGTTGCTGATATAAAGGAACTTGGGTCATTTGCGCACAGCATGCATCCGTCCCTATAAAAGGTTCCAGAGGCTTATGTTGAGATGCATAAATGTCTTGACACAAGCTTGACAACTTTATTCTGTAGCTCTCCGTCATGACCTTGGGTCACTGATGATCCAACAGACCCCTGTCTGCAAGATTATGTTTGGTCTAGCAAAGGGACAGAGGGGAAGGTGAACAGCTAAGACATTGAAAAGTTTATGGTTTACAGTCTAAGACAGGGGTGCACACACTTTTTCAGCATGCGAGCTACTTATAAAATGACCAAGTCAAAATGATCTACCTACTATAAAAATGCAAAACATATATTTATTTATAAATATATTTAGTATTCTTTATATGTACAATATATGTTGGTGTACCTTGCATAACTGCATGAACCCATATTGTACAATATAACTCTGTACATTTTTTGTCATTACCTTACTCTGATGACTTGCACTGAATGGAATCAGCCAGGGATGCATAGTCCGGACAGTAGCTGCTGATAGCCAGCCTCAAGCACACTTCCAAATGATCATCAGTCAAGGTGGAACGGTATTTGGACTTAATAATCTTCATGTGGGAAAAGGCTGACTCGCATAAATAAGTGGAGCCGAATAATGCAGTCAAGGAGGTAGCACATTTCCTCATGTGGAGGTACTTTTCCTCTGTGAGTAAGTTCCAGAACTGTCCATGAGCCCTGGACTTAAGCTGAATGTCAGCTTGTAGTGTCAAAATCTCATCCTCCACTCCAGATGAGTTCAGGTGAAACAGTGTTGCAATTTGTTGGCTGACGTCTATTTAAAAAAAAAAAAAAAAAATTTTTTTTTTTTTTTTTAATGCCATGCGATCTACCCACACTACCTTTGCGATCGACCGGTAGATCGCGATCGACGTATTGGGCACCCCTGGTCTAAGACCTGCTCTATATACATATAAAGCGTCTCGAGATAACTTCTGTTATGATTTGACGCTATATAAAAGTAAATTGAATTGAATTGAATTGAATTGAATTGAATTGAAAAGTAAGACGGAAAATATTCAATATACAGTACTTGCAAAATGAAAAACCTGAAAATGAATGCAATACAGCCTTCATCAACATTTCATGTATACAGCTAATAAAAACTTAAATAACACAGTATAACTAGTAGCTCACATATTTATCACAAGGCCAGGATTTTTTTTTCACTTTTGCCCTGATGACAATTTCACTGAAAGAAACATATTGTGTGGAGTCATATGAAAAGCAGGTTCCTTTGGGGCGAACAAGATTAAGGGACTTGTGATTGTCTTGAGCTCTGAGTTTTATTTACAAGAACATTTGTTCCTTCAAGGAACAAAAAATAAAAAGGTTTATTCGCCACCACTAAAATCATTTATAAAGAATACCACTTCAAGAATGGAATATCTACATCTTTCTATCCTCAGTCCAGTGGCAGCATTCTGAGAGGCTAGTTGTAGCATGATTATAGTAAATGTAGATTAGTTGCCCCTCTAGGCAAGAAGGAGTTAACACTCTTAACCAAGCAAGTGTTCACTCTAAAACTGTCCAAAATAGACAATTTAATTACAGAAGTTGTTAGAGGAAAATAAAATAAAGAATGACAACTTTCTGTGAGAAACTCGTTTTCAACGTGACTTTCAAGGAATGCTATGCAAGAAAGGGAGGGACCATCACCAAATGTTTCAGGAAACATTAAAAGTGGACTGCTGGTATGTTCTCAGCCACAAGCAAATATGTCTCAGTGATCAAAGTCATCTTTAGTCAGTCTGTAAACCAAAATCAACACAATGTTTATGGTAGGGACTCGGCTAATAAACCCTAGGGTAATAGACTCTGTCTTGTGATAGGTAATGATAGCCCTCCAATGGACTCTGTGATTTATTGTATTATGGTATAGGTCAGGATTTCAGAACAAAAACAAAATAGACACTTTCTTCAGCAAGAATGTTCACAGGGTCATTCAAACTAGATCAATGTAACTTAATGACAGCAGATGTGCTTTGATTGTTCTACACTTTCCATCTCCTGTGGGGAGTCCCACTAGCATGAGTTGCCCTTTTATCATGTACCTTTACATTTTTTTAACTACACAAGATGCCAAATCCTAAAGACTCACAGAATCCAGACAGAAAGAAGAAATTGTTGAAAAGAGAATGAATCAGTGTTATTATTCCAAAGATGACAATGAATTAGACTGAAGATGTTTTTGTATGAGTGAAAGATTTGACACAGTTTGGAAATGTTCATACACACTTTAAAAGTGGGAAACTTGCCAAAAGACTTGGGTGGCCAAGCATATACTCCGTCACCTTAGAACTAGGAAACGGTCTGCTAACTTATGGAAAAACCCTACAAGGAAAAGACAAAATTGCACTTAATGAAGGTAGTAATTTTGGTGCTTTTAGAGTGACAGCTTTTTCAGCACATGTAATCTGCAGATATCATAACATACCTTGAACTTTGTCAAAAGTCCCTCTTTTCAACATCCCTTTAATGTCTACTGCTGCCGGTATACAGTACAGGCTGCAAGATGTCAATGACAACACAGCTAGAAGATTTCCGGTGTGGCATTTGTAATTGGAGCAGGTAATTACAGTAAGAATGGTTGAAAAAATGCACTGTGCTGTACATCGAAGAAAGAAGGGTGACATCCACTGTACTTTGCTGATGATACATCTTTTTCTGGTTAAATCACACTCAACAGGTCAGATAGTAGCCCTTTTAAAACGTAATGTTTCAGAAAGTGAAAAATAAAACTTGGTGGGACTAACAGTTGATGAAATGAAGTGTCATGACTATGTTCAAAAAAGCATTTGTAAAAGTGTGGTTGATATTTGTAACCAATGTACACCCATGGCTAAGATAAGATCTCATATGATTAGTAATAGAACATCATCTTCCTTGACAACAGTATAAGTGGAGTGGTTCCTACTCTGGATACTGCTGTGCACTCTATTAGCATGTCTCTTACAAGAGTTTGAGAACTTCCCTTTAACACCGTTCACATGCTGGTCACTGAAGCCTGCTGACAGAGGACCATAATCTCAGCAGGGATCTCTAGTAATCTAAAGGGTCACTTCACCCAAATTACAAAAAGAAATCAATGTTTCATTGCTTTTGGCACCACTAATGGAATTCCATTCACCTCCATTGTATTTGGGTGGTGGCAGAAATCTTAGCAACAGATAAAACCAATAATGAAACCAGAACTATCTGCACGGCTCAATACCAAGAGATGTTTTTAATGATGTTGGTGAGGTGACCCCACCTGTCTGCAACTGGAGACATAAGTATCACGTGTTACACAGGAGTACATTTACATTTTGTCTAACATGTTCAATGTTTACAAGAAGAGCTAGAAAAACAGGTTCATTACAAATTCATCTCATTATTATTCTTAAAACAATGTAATAAATCTTTGGCTATGGAGTCAGTTAAAGGGGTATCAGACTCTAAAAATATAAACTTACTATTTTATTTTCAAGTCTATTCGGACTGCTTTTATTAGATGTTATATTGTTCTAGATATTAGTGTTGTCAAAAATATCAAAGCATCAATACTAGGACTGGGACGATTCAC
Organism: Sebastes umbrosus; assembly: GCF_015220745.1. Classification (NCBI taxonomy): domain Eukaryota; kingdom Metazoa; phylum Chordata; class Actinopteri; order Perciformes; family Sebastidae; genus Sebastes; species Sebastes umbrosus. Next base: position 31,651,785 of record NC_051281.1, on the reverse strand, counting down.
CCATCTCCCGATTCAATACTGTCACAATATTTGGGTGCCAATTCGATATGTATTGCGATTCTACAAGTATTGCAATTTGATATTACGATTTATTGCAATTTTTGTTAATTTTTTTACCACTATACCATGGGGAAAAATTGAATTATACACTTCTAGGGACTTTTACTTTGGAAAATATCTAAATTAAAACAGTAAAAATGTTAGATGTTCAGCATGTATGTAGTCAGAGATGACCTGAAGTCAAATATATCAGTCATTGTCAGACATTATTTATTACATTTACATACATTTTTTACTTTATCGCTTCTATTCTGTTGTATCTGCCGGTTTCTGCTCACTGCGGCCGGCTACTGTTTGTTTTGGTTTACGGATACGGAACGGATATGACATCACGTTACTCAGAGTACCACAATAAAAGTGGTAACTTCCTCAAATGAAACAAACATATTTTCTGATTCTGGCATTAAAAAATCTTTTTCAAAATCGTAAAAAAAACAAAAAAGAAGTTGATACTTAGGTGAATCGACACCCTTAATCAATTCACAGCGATACTGAATATTTGAAACGGTTACACTACTCATTTTCCACAGTATGGAAACGCAGGCACCGCGTTAGAAACTCCAGTATCGTGACAACATTAGTAGATATTGCAGAGTGGTATCTCTTATAAATGCCTTTAATGTCTGTGACCTGTGAAATCCTGAGATGTTTGAGCAGGGGATGAACTGAAATTCCAGGCCTCCCCAGTGTCTGTCCTCACAATACACAGACAAAAGCGTGAAACCTAAGAGCAGGAATGAGTCTGAGAGCTGAGACCATCAATGGGAGGATGAATGATCGACTAATTACAACACCAACACAACCTGCTGAACATGATCCACGAGGGGGCCAAAGGCGTCCAATTATCCGTCACTGCACAACAGTATTTTATGCCAAACTGTCATTCACATCTTGAATTTCATACGCAGAGTGCCAATTTCATCAGTGCTAAATATAGCTTCTGTGAATAATTAAAGAATGCGGGGGCATATGTGTGGAACACAATCTCCTACACAACTGGCACTGGAAAGAGAGAGAGTATACGTTTCAATTGCGGTTTACAATAAACCTTTTCTATTAACCTTCATGTTAACTTAACACTTCAACTGTCACTTCTTAAAACAGCCGATATATGAGCTTCAGAGTTTTGCACATTTATCATTCAAAAGCTTTACAGGCGTTAAGGGAAACACTGCAGGTCCTTTTGAGCTGACGTGTGACTGCTGTACGAGCAGTAATGAAACTAGATGCATGTTACAACACAGAAACGTAAGGGTCTATTCTCTGTAGCCCTTGGAGCAGCTAAAGAGCCTTTTGGCAGCCCTCCCTGCACCTTCACTGATGTTATTTCAGCAAGTGGGGGTCGCTGACCTCTCGCTGTGAGTCATAGCGTGGTCACCGTCTCAGTGGTTACACAGGCATTACGCTCCGAGGCACTCGGAGCAGGGAGTTTTAAATGACACACACAAATTAGGATGTCCACAGACACTCATGAACGAGTCAGCGCACATATGGTTGAAATGCATGTGCACACACACACACACACACAAACAAACTTGGGCTGCAGTCGCACAGCATGTCACAGCTGAGCAGCAGTGTAAACAGTGAGACACAAACAGACACAAACTATAGTGAACATATGGCTGAAAGACACACACACACACGCATGCACGCACGCACACACGCACGCATGCACACACACACACACACACACACACACACACACACACACAGGACACCCCTGCCTGAGCTGCAGCCATGCAGCTGGTCACAGCTGAGCAGCAGAGTAAACATATCTCAATTTGAGTCAACCGCAGAAATAAAAACTCATGAGGAAATGCCTGTAATACCAACATCTGATAATGTTCAACACTGTGCATCCTCTCACTCTACACGCTGCATTTTCCATCTTCGAGCAACAGGTAGCAACAGAGCGGTGAATCACCGTACAGTAAAGGGACTATTCAATGGCTTTAGAGCTACATTTGAAGCCTGCTGTGAATCATTCACCTATCGTATCCCCTCTTTTAAAGGCACAATTAGCAATGAGTGGTCATGTACCTTCGTTGTTCCAGTCACATGGGAATTAGTGTAATATACGGTACGGCACAATACTTGGGTGCCGATTCAATATGTATTGCTATTTCTAAGTACTGTGATTCCACAAAAATTGTGATTCGATATTACGATTTATTGCATTTTCTGCAAACTTTTTTAACACTAGACAATGGGAAAAAGTTAAATCATACACTTCTAGGGACTTTTACTTTGGAAAAAATTTAAATGAATACAGTAAAAATGTCCAGTAGGTGAGAAGGTGTTTGAAACAGACCATCTGCTGTTGTGTTCTACATTTGTGAAAGGGAAACTCCAGACAATGTCCGGACTTGATTCTCCAGACATTGTCTGGATTTCATATGAGAAAACAGCTTCAGAAAATAACGTTTAAGCCCTACATATAAGCAGTAATCATGTCTGTTATCAGGATCAACTTAATTCAAATCAACAGCAGCAGATTGAGCTCTGAGAAATATACACTGCCCTTCTACACAGGACAAATGCCATGCCTGAATGAAAGTGTAATTCAAATGACATCTCCTCTCACATCTCTAAGATCTCCAACCAGTGAATGTGTGTCACTGACTGTGTGAGACAGCCAGTGAATGAGAGGTGGGGGGTTGGTTAACAGAATGGAGGTCAGAAGGTCACAGCTATCAGATTAGGAGGGAAAGGGGTCCTGTTTCCCACAAATAGAGACTTATCACAGTCCTGGAGTGGCCTGCAGGAGCAGTAAATGCCTCCCATTCAGACATGACAACTATTGTAAACCCAAACTGTTCAAGTTTCTTAAATGAATTGTCTATGGGAGAGCTGCAGATTAGCTCAAACTTTAGAAAAGTGCTAGCATTCAGACTACAACACTAGGGCAAATACACAAAGGGCTGCATTAGTATGAGCATGAAAATAAAAAATATGAATCAGGTAGTCCTGTTCAAAGCCTTAACAGAAGTAATCTGTAATGATCTGTTTGAAATCAAACTTCTCTGTATATACGTACTATAGTCCTGTAGTGTTACTAAAACCCACTGTCCATCCGGCCTATTGTTCTGCCCCCACCAGTAAATTAGGCCGTTGTTCTATTTGCTGAAGCAAAATGGAAACAATCAGCGAGCCTTGCTGAACGGATAATCATGACACCAAACCATCTGAGAAGTGAATGATTTGTGAAGGTGAATAAGCATTTTGGATTGAACACCATCAATGGAAACATTGTGGATAAAGGTAAGGCTGTATAAGACTGCCTGTCTGGAACGTTAACAATGTTCATTCTGCATTGTAGTTTAGACCATGTGGGTTGTGTTCAAATGTGTCACTCAAATGTGTTAATCCTCTTGTTTTTTTGTGTTTGGAGATCGATGTCAATTGTAATAAGTATTGATCCAAGGCTTGAATTAAAGAGTAATTAAGTGGTGTTCCCTGTTAAAAGGCAATGAATCAATGCTTTCTGTCATCCTCTATCAAGAGGCAAGAGGCAACAGGGATAGAACTTACCCCACATACAGTAAGTATCTAGCACCAACTCTAACCTAAACCTAAAAGAAAATAAGTTTGAAACCCCCCCCCCCCCCCATCTCAGTTGATTAATTGACTCATCGGTTGTCTGAGAAACTCAGTTTTACAGATCAGCCCTAGTAAGCACTGAGTTGTCAATAGAGTATAGTCCTAACATATCCCAGCAGATCCTGAATATAAGGGCAACTCTTTGTTGAAAAGTAAAAACTAGCGAATGCTTTAGAGACTGCTAGTCAAGTCAAGTCAAGTCAGTTTCATTTATATAGCCCAGTATCACACATCTGCCTGAGGGGGCTTTACAATCTATACATCATAAGACACCCTCTGTCCTTTTCTACCCTCGTTTGGATAAGGAAAAATCCCCCCCAAAAAAACCCAGGCTAGGCTGCATCTTTCAAGCGTCTCCACTGAACAATCCAGCATCCTGTAGAAAGAGACAGCCAGGCAGACAGAGCCCTGCAGGGTTCCTCACAGTCCTGCTCAGGCAAGCAGAAACAGCTCGGCTGTCACTCTGGATAAGACACATTCCATAACAACAGGAGAATATGTAGCCCGCGGGGCCTGAAAACAGTTACAGTATAGGAAAGAGGTACTGTATATGGGACAGAAGGGAGGCGCCCATGTGGTACCGTCTTTAATGCATTGAACAGATGTCATTTTCTCAGTAAACATCATCACTTATCTAGCAGGGCAGATCAAAGTTAGACTGCTGTTCTGCACATTCATTACACCCTGAACTGTATGTTCCACTTAGTTTGAAACACCATGAAATTCCCTGGTTCAATGACTGACTGGTTCCTCTGTTGACCCTTTGGCTGGAGATTTAAAGCAGCCAGCAGTGGGTTGAAATGGAGCAAATATGATTAAAAACATTTTTATTTTTTTTAAATGGTAACTATATCCTGACAGTAGTACATGAGACAGGTGAGCTGAAAAAAATCATGTGGCTCTGTGTCCTCCGGTGTCCTCCGGTGTCCTCCGGTGTCCTCCGGTGCTCCTAATGGCATCTGCAAGAATTCACAGACCGGAGGAAAACAACCAATCAGAGCCGAGCTAGAGCCTTGTCATCTCTGAGCAGCTTGAGAACTCATAAATAGGGAGTGTTTAAAAACTAGGGATGCACCAATACCACTTTTTTTCAGGCCGAGTACAAATACAAGTACTTACATTTGGGTACTCGCCGATACCGAGTACCGATACGAGTACTTCTCTGTACCAAAAGTCCATACGAGGCGGTGCACCGCGACCAGCTCTAGGTCGGCTTGGAAAGGCTCGGGGCGAAGGTGCCTCCCGGGGCCGTGGACAAAGTGTCACCGGGGCGGACTGGTCCTCAGTGCGCCTCGTTCGCGTCGTGCCCCCAGGGCGGGGCTCGGCCCACATCTGCGGCGATGTCTGCAACCCACCCGACCCGTCTTGAAACACGGCCCAGGAGTCTAACGCACGCGCGAGTCAGAGGGTGCAAGCAAAACCCCGTGGCGCAATGAAAGTGACGTGCGCGCCGGCTGAGGTTGGATCCCGGACCCGCGGGATCGGGCGCACCAGCGGGCCGTCTCGCCCACACCGTTGGGGAGGTGGAGTGTGAGCGCGTGCGATAGGACCTGAAAGATGGTGACGAGAGGTTAACCTCACGCTGCCATAAAGTGGTATCGGTGCCGTTGTATCGGAGCCGTTTTTCGAGTACGAGTACATGAGCACAGTATCGGACCCGATACCCGATACTGGCATCCCTATTCTAAACCAAAGTGGGCAATCTGGAAAATCCAGCAAAATCTGAGTTTCAGAGACTTTATTTCCTGCATTCTGGTGACTTTAAAAGAACGAAATAATGAGTGCACTGCAACAGCATTTTTATGTTAAACTTTTAATTTTATCTTTAATTCTCAGGAAAGAAAACTACGTCACGCCACGACGGCTTTTCGCTACGTCGAGCAAAGCCCCACTTTGGGCGCTGCACGCTGTCATGTGCGCTGAACGGCGAGCGCAGCTGAAACATGAGCTCAAATTGCGCTGTAATGTCGTGAGCATAGACAGCTCTCTTCTGCCAGGAAACAACATTATGCGTAGTTCTATAGTCGTCTGGGTGGAGACCGTCGAGCTTATAGACGCTATACAGCGCCAGAAACAGCTGGACATAACCAAAAGGAAAAAAACTTGTGAAAAATGACCATAAACTGGGGAAATATAGGAGAATTGTGAATCCGGGAGGAAAATCAATAGAGTTGGCAAGTATGTCTACTGCAGGTTTAATCAAACATGAAACATACTGCTACCAATGCACTAGCAATAAAGAGAAATTCTTTACAAATATATGTGAATAAACTAAAAACTCTGCCAAAATAACTCGGTTGCATTCAAATTGTATTAGGGCAGTTAAAAGGAAATTCCAGTTTCACTCAGCTTCAACATCTCTCTCAGGCAAAACGGCTACCTGGATATTACACTGATTAAAGGAATTATCTTATCAGGTTATAGCTTGGAACATGACATGGACTTAAAAAGGGCTGTGATGCAGAAAAGGACCCAGGTCCCACTCTAAAAAGGACTACTTTCTTGTACCTGTGAAGACTCCAGTAATTAGTGCACTGTGAAGTCAGAGCAGCCGGAAATGTGTGAGCTGTAATTGGCCCACGATGCCTGCGAGGTGTTATCTCAACTAATGACAGACACACAACTGATTCTTCTTCTGCCTCAAACAACACGTCACCGAGGAGACAAGCTGAAACTAAAGAGGACTTTACTCTAATAGATGTTTACATGTCATCAGAAAGACTACTTTTTATACTTTGACATTTAACATTTTATTATGGCTGCTTTATAGAAGTGTTTTGGGAGTTAACATGCACTCGATGTACTATTGCTGTCTATTAAAAGGTGTTAGGAGGTGTTTTTCTGGTAATGTTGGAAAGGAAGAGTATTCCCACTGCTCTGCAGAGCCCTGGGGATACACTTGCTGTACCACAGACTACTAAGCAGCAGAATACAGCTGAATCACAACTAACAAGTTAGAAAGATCTAGTATTTGTGCCTGGAGTTATCAGCTCACATCTCAGACTAGTGAGGTGCAGCTGTGGGGAAATAGCTCCCTCTACTGTCCACAATGTGAGCCACAACTAGACGCAGCAACGTACTGCGTTGCCTCAGTTCTCTATATATTACTATTACTGTCTATATACTATTATAAACTGATTGATCTTAAACTACATTTAAAATGCAACCACAATAGAATGAAAGCAGTTGTTAATGTTGTTTCATCCCAATACAAACAGTTTACTCTGGATGGCTGTATTGTCTCATGAAGACAAAGATGTTAACAGATATTACGTGTTCACAATCATCGGTAAGATCATCTGCTCTTTGACGTGCTGTCCCACAGCCTCGCTGCTGCAGACCGCACCAAATGACGTCCAAAAGCAAACCTTACTAGACAGGTGGCGCTCCCTTAACAAAAATACACCTGTGGAAAATCAAACACAATGTCCATAAGGCCCGTCGACAGCAAACAGCACCTCATGGCAGATAAGGCACGTGGTCGAGATGCTGCGGAAAAAACACAGAATATATCTGACAAGTGAAAGTGTGCAGTTGTACGATTGTGCTTGATTGTGTGTAGTTGTAAGGTAAGAAGGAATGACTGTATTACTCACTGTTTAATATGATGCTTACTGAACAATTAGTCAACATTTTATCGGAATCGCAATATGGCCTACTGCAATTTTCTGATTGCAGTATTTGTTAAAGGCAAAATGTGTGTCAAAATACCCTTTTAAATTAAATATCGTGGTGCTGCAGAGATGTCCTGGCCTACATATCATATTCTACAGACTTGAGGCTTCAGTAGGCCGAATGTTTTTAGCATCATTGGGCAAAAATCCCATAATAACCTTTCAGCATATTGTAATTCAAGTGTTCTGAGAGAAAACTAGACTTCTGCTCCTCCTCATGGCTCTGTTTTCAGACTTTAGAACATCTAGCCGGGGACGGGAGACTTTGACCAATCACAGGTCATTTTCCTCCGGTCTGTGAAATGTGGCAGATGCTGTTAGGAGCACTGGAGGACACCGGAGGACACTGGAGGACACCGGAGGCATGATTTTTCTCAGATCACCTGTCTCATGCACTACTGTCACAATATAGTGACTGTTTTATAAAAATTAAGTTTTTTTCATATTTGCTCATTTTTACACACTGCTGCTTTAATAAATTCTTTGTTTGGTACAGATCATCCCTGCAAAAATGACACCATAATCATTTAAGTATGTTAATCAATAAAAATGAGAATAATGATGTAAAAATTATTATTCCCTCTAATATCGCAAATCATATCGCAACTTCAGTCAAAATATCACAATTAGATATTTCTGTCAAAGTCGTGCAGCCCTGATGTCACTAAAGATAGCAATCTAATTACAAGGTGTTTATTTTCATCAGCTATACACCAAATGTGGCGGCTGAGCCTCCGGCAAACCGCTCAACACGCCTGCACTGTTGATGTCACAGCACAAAGAGAAACCACAGACATGTGTTCACAGTTATTATGTTTCCTGAGTGATGGGACTCGACGATTAAGCCCTTAAAGGTGTCGGCTCTTTGACATTTAATAGCGCATGAGATGACTTGCAAGAAGAAATATGAAGAGATTATAGAATTATCACCGCAGCCAAATTAAACCTCTTTTCCATTCAAGCAAATAACTCAAAACAGATTTCCATCTTTGTGCCAAAAATAAACGAATATGTACAGAACGTGGGTATACTTCAGAGACACGGAGAAGCATTTAACAGCACCGGTTCTGCTGGCTCACTTGTGCTGTTCACTGTTTTCATCAGCAGAGGGAGACTGAATCACTGTGAGCTTTATGATGGGGTTCAATGGGACACTGAGCTCATTACAGTCCAAAGCACGTAGGTCACAGGACTGTCACAAACGGGAACGGGAACGGGTCACAAAATTCCCGGTTGGGTTCATATCACGGTTTTGGGGTCACGGTTTTCGGTTCGGTTTGGTACATTTATGTCACAGCGAGGAGGTCATGTTCTGATTTCAACATGCTTTTCATTTATTTGGCAAAAATAAGTTAACAAATGTTTGCCTTAACAAAAGTATGGCTACATATTGAACATAAACTCTTCTTCATTGTCCACTCTTAACTGAAAGAATAGGTCTTCTACAGTAGTTAGTGCAAACAAAAAATGCAGCTTCGTTATTTTCATATAAATATGACGTAATTATAGACTAAGGCCATCAAAAGCAATTGAAGCATAAGCTCAACCAGAACTTTACTAAAAAAAAAAAAGAACAGTATAACATATGTCTCAATTTCCTGATTATCAGCTCTTAACTGAAAGATTAATTTTTCCACTCATAAAATGCAGTATTTGGAGGAATACGGTTAGATTTCTGTATAATTAATAAATATAAAACACATTACAGAAAATAATTGAAAATAAGATGATTAACAGATATAAAAGTGACACACGAGTGTGTATAGGAATTTTTGTTTCGGACTTTTCAGGTAGATGCAATATACATATATATATTTTGTTCCCTTCTTTCATTTTCAGTATATAGATTTAATGAGAATTGTAGAAACTAATGAATGTAAAGGGGGTAGGTGTAATAAGCTAAGGCTTCAGCACACACCTTGTCGGTCACTATAAACTTGCTTTGGTTTGTGGTTATTTCAAAAGTAATACCTCGTTTCATTCATTTGTACAAGTAGAAAATGACAGACACCATCTGCAATTTATTTGCACTTATCCTGAACAAACCTTGTATCTCTATATTTGTTTTTGTTAATGTTTTTATCATGTTCCTTTAGGAGTAAATTATTTTTTCAAAGGACCGCCCGGTAGGACTTTGGGTGAACTTGAAGTGAAGGGTCATCCCACTCTGACAAATCATTTACCTGCTCTCTAGACCTGCAAAGAATGGAGAGGGACTCTCCCACACCTGGAATCCAGACTCTCTGCTTGTCTAATATGGGCAGGGTTAGAGGGTCACAGGGTTGGAAATGTCACATTCAGGTTGGCTACATATTTACTACAGAATATCTGGGTCTGATGATTCAAATAACCGCATTCTAACATGAACATTTGTGGCAGAAGAAAATATATGATATGGTATTAATAGTGATTGAGGTCATTTCAACAAAGTTCAACAGGGTTTCTCTTCTCTTTGTGGTAGAGAACGGGCTCATTTGTAGGAACCAGGTTTTAGGGTCACCAGGTCAGAGAATTGGGCCTTTTGGCTGGAGGGTTATACGTTTTACTCTCAGCAGCAGCTGGGAAAAAGTGGATTGGGGGAATAAATGAGTGACAGTGTCATCTCCTCTGATGAAAAAGTCCTTACGCCAGGCACTTGACCTCCAGTTGGAGCTGCTCACTGGCTAGTGATAAATGACTGTAAGGGGCGTGTGTGAGTGGTTCAACCACTTGGTTCTAGTTTATTGGAATTTTATAATTTTATTGTTTATGCTTAAGGCATAAGCCATATAGGTGGTCGCCTATGGCGCAACCTTCTAGGGGGCACTGGTTGCTCTCTTAAAAAAACAAATCAATAAATAAAAATAAGAAGAAGAAGAAATGCCGGTGGGCAGCCTTCCTCATCTTCTGTATTGAGGTAACACATGAACAAATACATAATGAATGAAAGAAATACCCTTTTAACCCCTGTAACTCTCTTTCTCACACTTCTTCATCTGCCCAGCTGCACTTATTTGTTAATAAAAGTGTAATTTGTAGTGAAATTGACTAAACACTTTTGAGCCAACAATACCAGGGACCAATTGTTTATTTATATTTAAATAAATACAGTCATTTATGAAAATAAAAATCGTAATTTTTGTCTTAAAACCATTGTGATGTCTGATGCGTGTTGCAGTTTATGGGACTGGGGTTAGGGTTCTGGGGGGTTGAACCCTAAGCATAACCCTAGAGCAGCATAGGCTATTAGTAGGCAAATCCAAATGTTGCCTTTGGCACCAAATGAGCTAGAGCCGGCCCTGAATCACACACATGTCATGCAGCACACACTAACTGAGTGATACTACAGAAATGCCTTCTATGTTCAGGCTGATCAGATGCCGCCTGTTAGAGTTTCTGTTTTCAGAACACCACCAAACTGACAGTCTGCTGAAGAAATTAAAGTGGAAAATAGTTCATCTCATTTTTCCATTGGTAACCACCAGGAGAGTCTGGAGGGGGGGAGGTTAGTAGAGGAATTGCACATACCAGCTGTTTCCCTGTGACTGCCTAACAGGACAGTGCACGGCAAGTCTCAACTTTTCCTTCGTCAGACATCTGACACACATGAAAGAGGCCAAGGGGGCCAATTTGGGGCCAAATGCTGAGCCATTTTCTGTCACCTCATAAAAAATGTCAGATTCCAACCAAAGCCATGTTTAAGAAAGTCAACTTTACAAAAAATGCTGCAAAACTGAACAGCAGATGCGTTGCTGCCACTACTTTTAAACCACTGGCTGAGGATCAGAGGTAAATCATTTCAGGTTTTGCAATAGCAGCTCATCACCAATCAAAGAGAAATCCTGATCCTGCTACCTGATCAGCTACAGTGTTGTGTTTGGGGCCAGCTGGTGATGACAACGTCGTCAGTCTCACTTCCCACAAAGATGAAACAATGTGGAGATCGGAAGTCCGGCATTAGGAGTGTTGACTTTGGGGATTAGGATCCATAACCGGATGGGCAGAAAAAGAGCAAATTATCCAGATACTTCTTTGAGAGGCATCTGTAAGTGACGGCAGGGAAATGGAAAACAGAACTAAACATCCTTTAAATAATCCTTTGACCTTTTTGTTTTCTCTCAAAAAGGCCCCGTCTGTGACTCTGACATGTCTTTGCTAATATATACAGTACACTTTATTTGTCCCCTGAGGATTCGTCCGTGCACATATTTGTTTCTGTTGTTTTTATTATTATCCTTTCCCAGATGAGAACAGGCACAATGAGTGTGGGTTATGAGAATTTCTGTGTATAGTGTAGTCTCAGGGTAATGGAACGCAGGGACAAACCAAAAAAAATTAACTAAACTTCAGCCTATGCAGCCTTTGATGAAGGGCAATACTTCATTTAGGTAGAGAATACTTAGAGACTCAAAATATGTATTTAAAGGGTAACTTTGGTATTTTTCAACCTATTTTCCCATGTTTTTGTGTCTAAGTGACAAATGCGACAATGTTTTCCGGCTGCCACTCGTGTTTCCACCATGGATGTATTCCACTATTCCACCGTTGTCTTCCAGCAACACGTCATTGAGATTTCAGAAAGAGACTTCTCCTTGAGCGAGACTCTTTCCATAATTTCAGACACTTATATTAACAATCCGAGCCTGTCATGTCAAAAACAAGCATTTTAGTGGACGTAAATGACGGTGCCAGATTGCCCCAATAACACCATTATGCGGCCCGTGAACAGCTGTCATCTACAGTGCTCTCCCTCAATACTGGACCAGTTTCAGAAATTGTTGTGCTTTTTAGTCAGTTAGACACAAAAACATGGGAAAAGAGTCCAGGTTAAAAAAGACCTCAGTTACCCTTTAACGAGAAAAATGAATAAAAGATAGTACATTAGATATAGAGTGCTATGTCTGCCTGTAATCAGCATTGTAGCTGTAAATGAGATCTTTATAGCATGGTGAAAAGGGCTGTTGAAAATGTCAGATTCTTTAAAAGGTAAATCAAGCAAGATATATGACTACAAGCACCCTCCATGTTAAAAGACTAGACCCTCGTGTGAATAGGAGAAAGACTGGGGGATTGTTTGGGCTCGCTTTGTTCCATCAACATGATAACCAAAAAGAAATCTCCTTATTGTGGCCGGGTTCTCTTTTATGTGGGATTTGACTGAATGTTTAACTTTCGTAATGCTTCTTCTCAAATGGGTAATGTGCTGTTTACCCACATTATTTGAGAATTTCCTGTTGCACACATTGACAGTCTTTGGCTGGCTTTTAATGGCGACCTCTTTAATGTTTCTCACCCATATAATAGAACAGGCATGGCAGACAGGCTGGTAGACTTGGCTTCAGTACAAACCAACCATCACCACTGTGCCAGGAATGGATTGAGACCGCCATGCTCCGACATGAAATTACAGAAATGTTTCTTTGTTCATGCGTCATTTGTGGCTATTACGTTCATCTCACACATTGTGCACACTTCAAGAGTCAAGTATTTTGTCTAATTTATAAAACCGCCTTATGTATAACACGTACACATGCTGTCAAAGTCTGACTACTGTCACTGTCCAGAGTAAAACAGCTTTATCTGTAAAGCTCAACAGTCAATTCATGTGTCACGGATACTACAGAACAATCAAAACACAGCATTCTAGATTCATTACAGATGAGTCTCGGTCTCAGACAGTGTTTATTTCCGTTCACTGACTCATGCCAAAGTGAGTAAAACAAGAGTCATGGATAAGCAGAGGAAAATCGGAAATGTCTCCTACTTGCAAACAGATGGAGGGGAAATCCAGACGGCGATATTACCAGTTAAAGGCCTTCCGTGCGAGAAGTATTTGCAAAAAGATATGCTTTAACAAACATTTATGCAATGTTCACAAAGATGCCTGCTAGCCAACACATTATCTGTTCAATCCGGTCATCTTTCAGGATACAGAAGATTTGGAGACGTGACACTATGATTTTATCCTGGAAAATCTCTACATCGAATGACAACTTATTTGTAGATAGTTTCACAGATGTGCTGAGTGGAAACCACCCAGCTGGTAGTTCTAGCTAACAGAGATTAAGATTAAAAGCAAAGAAGAGTATGTCTGCTTTTGACACTTTTAGGTACATGATGTGTGGATGTGTGTCTGCGCACATACAAGCCAGGGAGGGAGTCCAGTAGATGCTGTAGAGGAGCAGGAATTAAGCCTCGGACTTTACAAATCATTGGGTAATTCCAGCAATGTCAACCAGGCCATTTCCTCAGCCTCTTAATCCCAAAATGAGTGAAGCATGTGTTTAAACATCAAAAGGTCCTGGGACTGTGGCCGTTAGTGCAGCATTCTTCTGCGGCCGTGCCAATGAATGGGAGTCATTTCCAGAAGCTTTACTCAGCCGGCCAAGCATTAAGAGCCCTCAATTAGTCCATTAGAAGAAAATGAATATGAAGTAAATGAAAACCTTTTGGTTTAGTGGAGAAGTACAGGGAAGCGCCATCAACATATCACGCTGAAATCATGAACTTTCATTAGGCGTCACATTCCTGCTCATTTAACATACTTCCAACACACTGTATTTGATACAGAACAAAGAAAAGAAATGTGTGACCTATATTATACTGTTATAATAGAAAACATGTGTAATATTCTCATATAATCCATATTATATTGTAACTAATGTAGGGAAAACGCTTTTCACCAATATACTGCTGTCCCTTAAAGGTAATCAATACGGAATTTAGAACATTTCCATTGCCTCCACACGGCTCTCAGCTAATGCTGCTAACAGCGCTAACAGTGCAAACAACGGCCACAGTGCTGACAGAGCTGACAGTGTTAACCTGAGGGAGAAGGTGGTTGCTACGCTTCCATGACCACTCCGTGGGTCGGGAAGGCGTTATCAGATGTATCCACCGTATGAATTCAATGCAGAGCGGCGGCCGTGAGCTAGCCAGTGGGGCACACTCACTGGGACTCACATGCACTGAAATGCGCACACAGCTAGCCCAATGTCAACAAAGCATGGGGAAGCTCGGATTACAACACACACACAGAGGGAGAGCGACTTCATTCTCTGCTCAGGTAGACATTACTCCTCCATATCTTTACATAGACAATAGTTGTTTGATGCTATATTAATGCTCTGGATATTGTATAGAGAACCTCTAACTGTAACAGTGGCACGTGGTAGACACAATTTTACAACTCTATAACTGTATAAAATGATCACAAAGTATGCACCTTATTCTCAGGGGCGTTACTGTAGAAATGATTATGTCCGTAACTTCTGGTGAGGTAGCAGTAAACTAGTTAGTCCTATGGGATTAGCCGCTATGGTTAGCCTATGGGCTAACCATAGCGGCTAACCATAGCGGCTAACCACCAACGGCGCTTTTTTTGAAAAGTAATTCACCTTCATTTTACAAAATCCTCTTTTATCTTTAACAGATATTTAACTAATGTTAAATTGAAATTTTGTGAAATGTCCTTGCGGAGCTGTGGTACGGTGTTCTGTACACTTTACGCTCATCAGCGCCACGTCAGGCAGCACTCCTCCTTTACGCTTGTTAACAGCCAGACACGTTTGTGTGCTCATTCTCCGGAGGATTATTCCAATATCATCCCCCAGCAGAGCTACACTTTGACTGATGTCTTTTGGACCAAGAGTTTTTGAGAAAAGTGGTGAGAAGTAACGCCTCCGCCTGTGTAGGAAGATCATTAAGCTTAACGCGGTTCCGTACAGAGCGCAGAACATCATTACAACAGCGATTAATGACATTTTTTTAAATCTCAAAATATTCAATTGATGTAATACATGTTAACTTTATTTATGTTTTATTAAAAACATTGCTGCAACATCAATATTGGGCGCAGGATGACGTGCAAACAGCGTCTGTGTTGACAGAATTGCTGCTGCAGCGCCAAGTAGTGCGCACCATTGATGTTAAAAATTATCATTTTAAAGCATTTATTCAACAAAGGGTCAAATATTTAACAACGTGTGATAACATAATAATCATTTCATACAGACTATAGTACTGTGAGAAGCATAAATTCAGTTGAAATGTACATTTTCGCTACCTAACTACAACACTACAACAGTCACTACAGAACACTACATCTTCATGTGGGTGTTTTTATAATCACGCCAAAACGTGACACTGACATGCTTTCTTCCGGTGGACAGAAACGGTGCCATTAAACTGGGCTGCACACACACACACACACACACACACACACACACGCACACAATGACCTTTGCAGGCTAGTGTGTAATGATTAAGATGACAGTTTAAGCCATAATTCCGTGACAACAGAGAAGTAGATTATGCTGCAGGGGAGGTTGGAAATGTTTCTAAGGATGCTCTGATAGATTTGTTCCACTGTGTTGTCACTATTGGAAACCACACTATCATGAACTCAAGTTGATCACTACTAAGTACCCTACCATAGGATGTTAATCACTGTGACTTTGTGCCTCTCATGAATTAGCATTACATTCAAGTCACAGTGGTAACCATCCCTTTCTCTTAGAGATACATATACTCTGCAATTTCTGAAAAACAAAAAAGGTTGTTTAACAACCGCTGTTCTGAAAGTATTTCCAGAATCCTTCTAATGTAACGCTACGTGTGAGTCACAGACAGAGGCTATACTTACTGTATATGACTCACTTTCTTTATGGAAATATTTCATAAACACATGCAATGGCAAGAGGTTCAGCATGGAGCCCTGAGGTGCACAAAGCATCCACCATACATACATATTCACAAGCATAAAGCAGGTAACATACATTTTCCATAAAAGAGATATCAAAGGAAATTGTTCCCTTAGTTCAGCGGATCAATTATAAAGAGCGAGTTGTGGAGGAAGAACCGGGATAAAAAAGAGGAAATTCTGTGGCTTTGCATGCTCAGTCGAACTTCATCTCCATAATCTACTGTAAGCAAAGAAACTGTTTGCAGATGAAAGCCCTTGTGCAAGACAAGACAATACAAGCATGCAAAGGCAGAGGTAATAGAACCCCAGAATACTGCTGACTCATTATCAGCATACAGCAGACTTTCCCGAGCTACAGAAACCAGGGTTACAGATGAGGACAACGGCTAAATGTGCTCTTAGCACCATTATACTATACTATATGTGTCATCATTATACTTTAATGTTGGGATACTTAAAGATGACAACAACCAACAAAGTAATGTTAAAAAAAAATCATTCTGTGATTTCTGTGTTCATAATTGTAATTAAAGGTTCTCTATACGATATCTAGAGCATTAATATAGCATCAAACAACTATTGTCTATGTAAAGATATAAAGGAGTAATGTCTACCTGAGCTGAGGATGAAGTCACTATCCCTCTGTGTGTGTTGTAATCCGAGCTTCTCTGTGCTTTGTTTACATAGTGCCTTTTAGTACATGTTCATGCAGGTGAGCGTGCCCCGCTAGCTAACGGCCGCCGCTCTGCACTGCTCTCATATGGCGGTTACAGCTGATAACGCCGTCGCGGTTCCCCCTTCGGGTTTACACTGTTAGCTCTGTCAGTACTGTTGCATTGTTTGTATTGCTTGCACTGTTAGCACCGTTAGCTGCCGGCCGCGGGCTCAGCTGTCGGCATGTTGAGGCAATAGAAATGCTCTGACTATCGAATTTAGCACCTTTAGAGCTTCAGTGTGTAGGATCTGGCGGTAGCATTGAGGGGAAGAGATTGCAACCAACTGAAGCCTCTCCCCTGTGCCAAGCGTGTTGAGAGCTACAGACCTGCTCCCTATGTAGATTTAAACGGCTCATTCTAAGGTAACGAAAACACAATGATTCTTAATATCAGGTGATTTATACACTGAAGAAAACATACTTATTAATATGATATTCCATTTCTGCCAATAGATTCCTCTAATTGTTACACACTGTTCCTTTAATTACTTTGTTTTGCTATAATGATAAGGACAGCTGTTGCAAGAGTGTGGTACAATTCAAGAATTAAAGAATCTTTTTATTAATTTACTCCATAACTGTGTATACTTAACATTTTGAATCAAATTCAAATCACATTATTTCAGAAATTTGTGAACACACATGAATGTTCCTTACTTCAGTTCCTATGATTTGTGTTTTATTGTTTCAACTAATGCAGCGGCTTACATTCCCTTCAGTTATATTAGGACTCCCCTTCCCTTAATCATACCCAAGTCAAGCCAGCAGACAAAACAAACGCACCACAAGACACTACTGCGAGCTTTAGGCTTCCTGTTCTAAAAGGAAAACAATACTAGGATTAGAACTGTATACATTTGGCATTATCTGGGTCATTTTCTCAAACTTGAGTTTTTTACAAGTTAATGAGTACTAACCATGACGGACCTTTATGTGTCAAATTAGTGGAGTGTTCCTTTAACAGTATAAGTGAGCGTGGCCTCCAGTAACACTGGAAAGATGTGATACCAAGAAAGGACA
This sequence comes from Sebastes umbrosus, assembly GCF_015220745.1. NCBI lineage: Eukaryota > Metazoa > Chordata > Actinopteri > Perciformes > Sebastidae > Sebastes > Sebastes umbrosus. Next base: position 31,634,033 of record NC_051281.1, on the reverse strand, counting down.
GCATTGTTTGGATGTTGTGTCAAAGCTGTGTAAGCAGTCAAGAAAAATGGCCCAATTCTATGATTTTAATGAAAGACAAAAAGCAATAAGGCAATAGGGACTGGACTGAATCAAAAACAAGACAGGCTATCTCTGTCCAACAAAGGTCTTTCTGCAATGTCCATCTTTTCAATCTTCACTCACAGCCCTAAACAGCCCCCCCACCCTCAGCTCCAAACCCCAAAGTGAGAACATTCCTACTTAAATGATCCCATTAGAACAAAAGAGCCTCTCTACAAAAAAAAATGGAACAAAAGAGGAAAAAGTGCATTCCAATCATGTTGGTTCAAGCTTTGCAATACCAAAATACTGCATGTGAAAGAGGAACGGCAGGCAGGCGCACCAAAGGCATCGCCCCGGGACTGAGGTTTTGTGTGGTCAGTCAGAGGGTGGAGTTTTCTACCACCTACAGCCTCCTGGAAACAAGACAGTCTGACTCAGCTCCATTGTCAGCCAGAAATCTATATGCCCTTACAACAAACGAGTGCTTCTTCTGTCTTTGACATGGAAACAGTGGCACATCAACAGTGTTACAGCCAATGCCACATCGCATCTCTCAAACCTTGCCAACTCAGGTCCAGGCCAGGTCGCCAAGCACTAAATAAAAGCAAATTTCAAAAACTATGCCCCTGAGTCGTAAAATGAGAATATCAGAGAGCAGCATTAGTCATTGCAAACGCCTCCTATTTCCTTTAAGAAGGAAAAAACTGCTGCAAATAATGAATCTTTATTCTGCAGCACAAACGTACCAGCGGGGGAGTCGGAGAGTCGAGTGTCGGTGATTGATAAAACATGTCTAAATGATTTCTGAGGGATTTGGGAGAGGGAAAAGATGGAGGTGTTTTCAAACAATATGTGATTTACTTCACATCTGTAACAATTTCATGAAGCATTAGGAAAAATACAGCTGACAGTGTAGGAGGAGAGAGAGACAGAATAAGAGAAGTTGTCATCTTCCAGACACATCAAACAGCAGCTGGATTACTATGGGCCTCAATCATTTCAACAGACGTACAGGGATTTCCTTCATCGCTGTTTGGCATTAGTCATTTCACTGAATGGCTGAATGTTTATTTTATTTCTGCAGTCTTAATTAAAATACAATTTTCTATACTTCCTAAAATCACCATATGCATATCTTAAATAAGGCAAAAATGAACATGATGTATTTTCAATAAATGTGTTTAATCATTTTGGTTGAAGTGCTGATATTGACCTTCATGGGTGTTTCAGGGTGTTAACATTCATTCTGGGTGAACAATGCCGCAGGACAATGAAAGGTGCTATATGCCAGATTATGAGCATTTCTTTCGCCTCTGCGATATCACTTCAGCTGAGCTGGTGGCTCACAGCTAAAGGCCAAATGGTTGGGAAATCAATGATTGTATTTTTATTAAAATATTTCCTTTGATTAAAAATAAATCTTGGTATTAGTAGTTTTATTATACACCGATCAGCCATAACATTAGGAGAGCACGGGCACCCTGACCGGTCTGCGGCTACGCAGCCCCACAAGCAACAAACTGCTCCTCACTGTGTGTTCTGACACCTTTCTATCAGAACCAGCATTAACTCTTTCAGCAGTTTGAGCTCCAGTAGCTCTTCTATTGGATCAGACAACACGGGCTAGCCTTCGCTCCACACGTGCATCAATGAGCCTCGGGTCTGACCCTGACGTCGGTTCACCGGTTCTCCTTCCTTGGACCACTTTTGGTAGGTCCTGACCACTGCAGACCGGGAACATCCCACAAGAGCTGCAGTTCTGGAGATGCTCTGACCCGGTCGTCTAGCCAGCACTATCTGGTCCTCGTCAAAGACGCTCACATCCTAACACTGGCCCATTTTTTCTGCTTCCAACATAAAGTTCAAAATGTTCACTTGCTGTCTAATATATCCCCCCCCACTGCCAGGTGCCATGGTAACCAGATAATCCATGTTATTCACTTCACCTATCAGTGGTCTGAATGTTATTGCTGATCGGTGTAGATGCTTAGAGCTAGTGTTAGGAAGTTAAATAGGTCATAATTCCTTCTCTATTATCTACTTTATATTGCTGTGAAAACGTGTCCTTCAAACAATTCAGGTTTCTTGCAAAAAACTACAATTTACAAGATTACATTTGAACACATCATGATAGTGTTATAATTTACCTTCGCTCAATACTCATTTTTACTGAAGAGAGCTCAGTTTGATCCATAATGTAACCCAATGCAACCTCCGCTAACGGAGGTCCTTAGCTCCGTGCTTTCGGCAGACAAGTCGGTCACTGTGATCACTCTGAGCTGCATCATGGGAGTGAATTACAATATAATGTAATATAAGGCCAATGTCTGATTCAGTTAGTTGTTCCAAATGTTTTTAAGGTTGTTCCTCCACAGCTTATTTTGGACTTGCAGTTGTGACTAATTACAGCTTTATGTCTTCTTCACTCACTGAAGAACTTCCACACCGTCGACATGTTGTGTGTGTGTGTGTGTGTGTGTGTGTGTGTGTGTGTGTGTGTGTGTGGCTTTGACATTACTGTCTGCGCCGCTGTTTGCCAAAGTAAAACTATCATGCGTCAGCAGCACGTGACCGGCAAAAAAATCTGAAAGCCAATCGATTGGTGCATCTCTAATATGCAGTGGAGCACACAACGTCAATAGTCAATATAGCAGTCGATCATGTTCATTTAATTGTGGGACACCAAAATCATGATAGCCATTAAAATTTGATTAATTGTGCAGCCCTAACAAACATGCACTAAAAGGCACGCACGGCCGGCCCGGCAATGTCAAAATAGCACAGAGAAGCTCTGATTACAACATACAAAGGGGGAGAGTGACTTCATTCTCTGCTCAGGTAGACATTATTCCTCTATTTCTTTACATAGCAAATACTTGGTTGCTGTTATATTAATGGTCTGAATATCACCTTTACAGACAAACATACAGACAAGGAAAGGTTTTTTATGACTGTTTGGTCCTCAGCTGTCCACAACTGGCCGAGGTCAATCACCTCACGTCAATCCAGCTGAGCATGTGTTTTCTTTACTAAAGACCAGATGGAGAGCAAAAAGCCCCTGAAGCATTTCCACAAGTGAAGCTGGCTTCAGTCTTGTCCTGACAGAGCATCACTGGAGAACCTGAGGCATGCACTAAATGATTTATGCAGAAATATTAAAACTTCATTTGACTTTATTTTCACCTGTCCAATCATTTTCTCTTCCCTAAATTGCGGGGCTCTATTCACACACAGTTAAAGTGGATGAAGACACACTTAAATACAGAGAGTCGGCACATTAATCTCATAGTCCCTGTGAATGAGCTGCAGTAGAAAAGCCAACGCTACAAAAACATGTGTCACTGTCGAAATACTTTGTAACTAGATACCAGGGGTGGGGAAAAAATGGATTCATTTATGTATCGCGATTTTTTTTATCTATATCCAGCGTGGTAAACACTACACATCCAGTAAAGGATGGAAACACTTTGGGTTTCACACATTGCAGGAAAAGCAGAGCTAGACAGAGCAGAGCTAAAGCTGCATGCTAACTTTGTCACGGACAGGAAACGTTATTGTATTACGTTAACATGGCGGTGGAGCCGGCCGTCGCTCTCGTCTCCGTGGTCAAACGGGCCGACGCTACAACTGTAGAGCACCCATATACTGACATTTATGTTCCTGGAGCTGACCATAGATGGATAAAGAGAACGGAGATAAGAAGTATACATGTGATTACGCCCGGTTTTCAAAATAAAAAATACATGTATGGAAATAAGATTGATGGATTATATTAACAGACGTAGAAAACATTACATGTCCCTTATAAATTAAAAAGAAAATACAACTAATTTGTGAGGAAAATGTCTTTATTCTTTGATTTTTGGGTTGCTGGAAAAAAATTAACAAATAATGCCTGACAATGACAGGAATATACTGATATACATGATATATTTGACTTCAGGACATCTCTGACTACATACATGCTGGAAATCAAACATTCTGACTGTATTAAATTAAGTAGAAGTGTTTGATTTCCCGATGGTCTGGTGTTAAAAAAGTGAACAAAAATCGCCATAAATTGTAATATTGAATCGTAATACTTAAAAAGTGCAAAACATATTGAATCAACACCCAATATTGTGATAGTAGTGACTCGGGAGATCAGCCCTACTACATACACATGCAGATTTTTTTTTCTATATGCTGCAATACCACATATTGCAGTGAACTACAGAGTCAGTTCAGTTCCACAGTCTTTTTTTCAATAATAAATATAACATGTTGACATATAAACACACAGACATTTTCAGAGATGTATACCCTAAAACAAGTAGAACAAAAGTCTAGTATAGTATAAAGTATATGCAGAATCTGAGCGAGCCTTTGCTGCCAACTTCAAATACTTGACAGTTTTACAGTCGGATACTTGGTATTACACATTTCATTCTGTACCTAAACGTTTTATACGTAGCCATACTAGCAAAAGGGAGATCTTTAACCTTAAAGACATGTGTCAAGGAGAACTAAACATACAGTAAAACTGAACAAAACAAATCAAACATCGTCAAAAACTTACAAGGGAGCAGTGAGGGAAAAAAAACAGGAAGCGTTCTAAAGTATTGTGTCATCTAGACACAATGCTACCTTTAAAGCTGCAGTGCGTAGAAATCCGGAAAACGCAAAATCCTGCATCCCCTCGAGCTGCTCTCTCCTCTCTCTCCTCTCTCCGCTCTCCCCTCTCTGTCCGAAGCCCCTCCCCCCACACGAGAACGGGCATATGCACGCGCTTCATACGTGCTCGCTACATCTGAGGAGGCTACCGCAGCGAGCTACACATTACCTTCTAAGGACATCAACAGTTTGGACTGTCTTTTTGAAAGTCTGTCTTTCTTTTTTTGGGTTGTTTTGAGGTGTAGGCAGTTGCTGCCAATGCTGGAATAGCAAGCTTTCCAGTAGGTTGTTCCGCCATTGACCGAGGCTTTCACTATCTGCAGAGACCAGACGTGAACGCGCATCTCCTTTTGTGGAACAGCCAATAGGAACGCTCTCTCTGAAATGCCCTGTGATTGGTCAAAGTCTGCCGTCACGGGCAAGATTTTCTAAAGCCTGTAAACAGAGCCATGAGGAGGTGCAGAGGTGTAGTTTTCTCTCAGATCACTTGAATTACAATATGCTGAAAGGTTATTATGGAATTTTTGCCAAATTATGCCAAAATATTGTTGCCTACTGCCACTTTAAAGTCCGGGTGTGGTATACAAGTCTGGCCATCTGAATACCTGCTCTCTTTACTTGTCCCCCTTTCTGTCCCTTGCAAGTTAACTTTTATGACCTGGTCCAAGGAGAAATGCATTGGGTGTGGAGGATACTTAAATGTACGCAGGCTGTCCTTGGAGACGAAAGACAAGATGGGAAGGCTACATCCTTTCATCCCTAGACATCAAAGATTTGACAGCGCTGAGTGGGCAAACCCAGACCCACAAGTACAGAGCGGAACAACTATCACATTCCAGTCCACTGTTCTCACACATACACACACACACACACACATCAGCGTATCATTCAGCAGCAGTGGGCCACCACAGACACAACACTACCACCACTGCTACAGAAAAGCTGTACTGTCCCTTCACATAGCACATAATGGCCTGCTGTCTTTGTACTGTGGCTGACATCATGCACTGTAACGGCCAATGTTTGCAATGCTATCATCCTGTTCTGTATTCATACTGACTGTTTTAACTTTATCTTCTGTTTTTAGTTGTTGTCATGACATTTGTAGTCAGACTCACCGGATGTAGACTGGGGGTTTAAGTCTGCCATTCTCCAGCCCTTATCTAACTTGCAAGGGCACCATGGCTGCATCCTGTGCTTAGTGCCGCCCAAGATGATTGTGATTGGTTTAAAGAAATACAAACAAGCGATCGAAATACTTTTTTTTTTCCTCTCAAATGATTCAGAAGACGTTTTGGTTTGGTCTTATGGTCCAACTGCCCTGGCTGCCAGAATGAAGAGAGGTGAACTGTAATCATCATTACTGTTACATGCCTGGGCATTTACTTCTTCAATGTTTTAGGTTACATGTCTACTTAACTTTGGTGCTACATATCCACGCAATTCAGCATTTAGCTGTTCTCACTGGTTAAAAACCTACTTACTCACTCAGATATCTGTGTCACAAGAGGAAAACAAGTCAGGCTGGGACACTTGGAGCCAAGGGGGAACACAGACTAGATGCCAGAGTCCTGCAGTGTTTCAGCTGGATGGTGGGAGAAGTAAGTAAGAATACATGGCTATTGTCTGCTCCGAGGCATTCCCCACGAGCTGCGACTATTCACCAAGGAGACTCCACTGTGTGTGGGTGAGACAGAGAAAGCATGCCCACCCCTCACTTCGACTTTAGCCACTGAGCTTATGGCCATTTGGACTCACTGAGGGGGAGCAGAGATAGAATGAAGTGAGGACTTAGAGATGGGGTGAGGGAGGGGTGAGGGATGGGTGAGGGACCATTTTGTTGCAAGTGACAGAAATCCTTAACCTAAAGAACAAGCACACACACCGGAATTTGGGGCGACACACACACACACACACGCACACACACGCACACACATACACACACACACACACACACACACACACACACACACACACACACACATTTGCCATGGCATTTCTGGCAGCGGAGGAAGGTGAACTCCAGTTGGGAGGAGGTGCATGTGTGTGTGCGTGTGTGTGTGTGTGTGTGCGTGTGTGTGTGTGTGTGTGTGTGTGGCCTCGTTTTCTTCTTTCTGACAAACAATGCACCATTCAACTGGAGACTAAATACAACAAACACTATAAATGGTATGCCGCAGCAGCTACAAATTGTTACAGGAAGGACATTCAGAGGCTGGATTTCATGAAGCCACACACACAAGAGATAAAAGCTTCATGAAGCAGCAGGATGAGTTGTACTTCTCTTCTCTAGGTTTCCTTTTTTTCATTGTTTCAAGATTAAACCTGCAGTTGGCATCATTGGGAAAAAACTCCATAATAACCTTTCAGCATATTGTAATTCAAGTGTTCTGAGTGAAAACTAGACTTCTGCTCCTCCTCATGGCTCTGTTTTCAGGCTTTAGAACATCTAGCCTGTGACGGGAGACTTTGACCAATCACAGGTCATTTCAGAGAGAGAGTGTTCCTATTGGCTGTTCATTCAACGGAGGCAGCTGTGAACTCCGATCAAACGATCAAACCAGGCAGCGCTGATCAAATATGATTTAACATTCTGTTACTGTAATGTGTATTTCTCACATAAAATGTGTTCAGAATCATCTTGTAGTGCACTGTTTAGTTGTAAAATGAGACAGTTTGCTCCGGCTGGTGGGCGGTGCTTGGTATTTCCTCAACTGATCTCAACATGACTGCTGGGTCACAAACTTTATCATTTTACAGCTAAACAGTACACTACAAGATGATTATGAAAATATTTTACGCGAGAAATAGTCATTACAGTAACAGAATATTGATTCATATTTGATCAGCGCTGCCTAGTTTGACCGTTTGATCAGAGTTTGTGAGTGATTGACAGCTGCTCAGAGACAGCAAGGCTCCAGCTCGGCTCTGATTGGTTGTTTTCCTCCGGTCTGGGAAATCTTGCAGATGCCGTTAGGAGCACCGGAGGACACTGGAGGATACATGATTTTTTTTCAGGTTACCTGTCTCATGCACTACTGTCACGATATAGAGACCATTTTATAAAAATAACTTTTTTTTAATCATATGTTTTTCTACCAACTGCAGCTTTAACATTTACTACCAAGTTCAAGATGAGAATAATTAAAAACTAACTACTTCAGCAGCCCAAGATGAGTAGCAAACACATTTCCAACCTCCTCCTCCTGCAAGAAAAATAGAGGTATGATCCCACCTTCATAATAAAAGTCTAGGAAACTATCTGTCATGGCATGTTAGTATGTGATGAGCATTCAGAAGCATTTAATAACCCCTGGGAGGGCTCTGGGCTCATTTGTATGACGTCTTGCACCTTCAGTTGACCAACTTTCATCTTTGGGGTTTTTATTGTGAAGGAAATGGTACAGCTCTCTGGTTTCCCTGAAAAAAACTATTCAAGTCAAGGTACAGTCTGTGAAAAGTCTGGCACTGCCATTTTAACCTGCAAAAAGGTAGGAGGTGCAGACTTCTCTGCCTCCTCAGCTTAATAAGGAAGCCGATCTTATAACTATGCTGCTTTCGAGCCCAGATCAGACCTATTAGGTAACGCTGCAGTAACCCAATAGCGCTGCCTCGCTCTATGGGCTGAGTGGCGGTATGCATGGCCGGAATGTGTCCGAATACCTGAGCGGAGGCAGGAAGGAAAAAGGCGTATGGAAGGTAAGGAGCAGGAAGTGGAGGCAAACACACACCTCATGTGAGCCAACACGTCCTGATGGCTTTTTCTCCTGACACAGTTCAAACACTATTAACAACACCCACAGATCCACCTCGTCCTATATCCTTTGAAAAATGGTCTGCCATCAGCTCAGCTCTCCGCTGAGTTTATCAAGGAGTCATTTGTTGCCAGTGGACTTTTCACCCCATTGTGAATTTCCAGTGATGTATTAAACTCTTGGCAAGCGGCCAGCCTCTTAAAGCAAGGCCCTGTAGACCCCTAAGCCCCCCCCCCCCCACACACAGACACACCTCACCACTTCTTTTTGTCCTGGCCTGAGACACAGTCAGGAGCCTGAGGCGAGACTTGGGTTTTACAGGGTGGGGAAGTGAGAGGTTTGACTTGCCCTAAGGGTGACATACTGAGGTGCTGTTGGGGCTAAAGCAGTGTTGCAGCAGCGCACTCCTCTTCACATTCTGAAACTTTTACAGAAGATACTAACACGTCTGAATGCTAAATTGATATCACAATAACGTCAACTGGTCTTTACTCTCAAACAGAGTAAATGCTCGGCTGGATGCTTGTCTGTAAAACAACATGTAATCTACGCACATTAACTGATATGACTGTGAAAAAAAAAACATAAATGACATCAAATCATCTTGTGGCTGGAGGGAGACTTTATAAGCATACAGTTGCAGACCAGAAGCAGAGAAGCGCTTCAGCATGAAGAAGTCTTTTAGTGGCTTGTTGTGAACGAGTTGAAGCCTGTGAAATGACTGAGGTGGGATGTGTGCCTCTAAACTGAGGCTACATCACTTCCTGTTGCTCCTCGTGCTAGGCCCAAAATACTGGAATCTGATCTAGGTCAATCCAATATCAGGAGTCACAATTGGATTAGGCGAGAGCCCTTCTGGCCACAGTCCTACATTGTTAACTAATAAGAATGACAAGAAATCGCAAGAGGTCTGAGGGCCACCACTGGCCTTACTAAGTTCCATAATAAGGTTTGAACCACATTGATGGGAGATCTAATAAGCAGCCAACAAGCTTGTTAAATGGCTTTAACTTGGAGGGTGGGACCTCTCTTCTCATCCAAATGGGATTCAACATATTAGAAATACACTTCTTTGTATTTTTTCCATAAGTCACTTTGTTATGATTAAGGGTTTTCAAAACAATAAAAGACTATCATGAGCAAACCATATAAATGAGCCAACAAACAAAATTATATGGTACATTCATATTTACTAAAGATGAAAGCCACATGTTGGCTACTGTGCTATAGGGCTGGGAGGATACACCCATCTCCCAATTCCATACTATCACGATACTCGGGTGCCGATTCAATATGTATTGCGATTCTACAAGTATTGCGATTCGATATTACGATTTATTGCGATTTTTGTTAACTATTTTAACACTAGACCATGGGGAAGAGTTGAATCATACACTTCTAGGAACTTTTACTTTGGACAATATCTAAATTAATACATTCAAATGTTTGATTTTCAGCATGTATGTAGTCAGAGATGTCCTGAAGTCAAATATATCAGTCATTGTCAGGAATTCTTTATTAAATTTTTTTCCAGCAACCCAAAAATCAAATAAAGACATTTCCCTCATACATTAGTGGTATTTTCTTTTTAATTTATAAGGGACATGTAATGTTTTACACCTCTGGTGAATATAATCCATCAATCTTATTTCATAGATGTATTTTGTAGATACAGTTCCCTTTGTTAACACCTTATTTTGAAAAGCGGACGTAGTCACGTGTCTACTTCCTCTAACTTCTCCAAGGTGGTCTCTAGCTCTCCCGTCAGCTCCGTTCTCTTTATCCATCCATGGTCAGCTCCATCGGGGCCGTTTGAATGCAGAGATCAGAAATGTCAGTATATGGGTGCTCTACAGTCGTAGCATCGGCCCATTTGACCACGGAGACGAGAGCGACAGCCGGCTTGACCGCAAGTTACCACGGTACGATAACGTTTCCTGTCCGTGACAGAGTTAGCATGCAGCTTTAGCTCTGCTCTGTCTAGCTCTGCTTTTCCTCCAATGTGTGAAACCCAAAGTGTTTCCATCCTTTACTGGATGTGTAGTGTTTACCACGCTGGATTTAATATGTGAGGGTGCAGGTCGTATCAACACTGACCCTCCAACGTTTCCTACTTTCTCGTTTCGGCTGGCTGCGACTGGCTGAGGTTTGTTTTGGTTGACGGATACGGAACGGATACGACGTCACGTTACTTAGACTACAGCATTAAAAGCGGTAACTTCCTTTTACCTCCGTAGAGTTGTGTATTTCAAATATTTCAAAATATGTTTTAAAATCATGCACATCTTATGAAGTAAAACACTGCTTCCATTAATCCCTTTTAACTGGCAGACTGCATTCAGTGAGATAAAACACAGGCGGGTTCTTTTCTGACTGCATGTATGCATCACCTGAAACTCTTGATTATCTGACATCAGTGTGAACTTGTAACAGCATGCCAGATTTCATAAGCTAAAACAACAATTGTTAGAAGTGAAACAAAGAGCTCCAGACAGCTTTTCTAAGACCAGTCTGACTTGTAATAAATGTTGGGAGACACATGGTTTTCCTAAACAAATGGAATGGGAAAAAAAAACTGTACCCAGTCCAGCCAGAAAGTGCAGCTATAAAATAAACCACTAAACAACGTGAATCACAGACCATAGCGTTCACACATTGTGTACTTGAGCTCTCTAATCTTCCCACTTGACCCATTTTCACAGCAGCTTCGTAACCCATTTCACTCAAACAGGAAGCCACCAAGAACATACCAACAAGGGACTGGTGGGAGAAAAATTAAGGTTTGAATCTGTCCATACAGAAAAAGGTTCTAGAAAAAGAAATAAAACAATACATAAATAATAAAATAAATAATAACAATAAATTTAATTCTAAATTCAATTCTAAATTTAATCAATAATTAACTGTTGGCTTGACTGCAGAGGGCCAGCCCTACAAACACAAAAGTCTGTCAATGAGTGACTGACTGAGTGACTGAGTGATGAAGTTACTCGATTGGTCGGCCTGTTAGAGTTTCCTCAATGAGCCCGTCCAGCACGACGCGTCCGGCTCACAAAACTTGGACCAAGCTGTCAAACTAGGCGATCTGGTTCCCAAATGAACCAGGTTCAGCAGTGGCATCATCGCCTATTTCTCACCTAAAATGTTTTCAGAAGTAGATTTTGGTGGATTGTTTAGACGGAATAACAGAAAGTTTACGAGCAGGCCGCCATGTTGTTTCCTGTTTGAAACAGCAAGCAGAAAACCAGGGACCAATCAGGTGCATTCCACGATAGGATATGTCAGCGCTTACACGGCCAGTTGAGTGGAGCAGCGCGTCCCCTAGTGTCCTCACAGGACCTGGTGGACATGTAGCACTTGATTTAACATTATGGACATGACCACTGACTATTTGAATAACAATTTAGCCACAAACTCACAGACTGACCACGAGGTCCAGACAGATACTCGGTTTGCACGGAGACTTGTTAAAAGGTCACTGGCATATAATTCATTCAACTTCCCACATTTAACTATCACAGCAGTACCTGACAGTTTTCCAGGAACAGAGAAAGCTAAAAAAAAAATGTGGAAATTGATACCCTAGGCAGATTTGGGAACCCGGCCAATGTCTGTCACTGGTTAGACATTTCCTCAGCTGGTTTTATGATTGTGGGAGGTTTTCTCTCACATGATAATGAGTGTTATCCAGCAACAGAGAAGCATTAAAAATGTTTTAACCTCAAATTAAAATCAAAGACATCCAAGCCAAGTTTCCCCAGGTGACTGCAAAGCCTCTGACTCACTGATGTTTTGTTGGAATACATGCCCCTGAGCACAATTACACACTGGAAAATGAGTTCACATTGGCACATTACAGGATGCTTCTGTTTCACAGTAAAAAAAAAAACTCTTCCGATTAATTGAAAGATCCAATATTGATTCTTAAAGTCCTGCGATCGATCTTTGCATTTTCGGCTTTTCTGAGTAAACGTGTACATCAAATGTTATGTGTAGGCAGTGGTTACTTGTTGTAAGTGGTTCAGTTAGTGCGGCATGATGTATACTACTTTGTGGAAATGATGTCATTACAACATGCACAAAAAGGTTGTTTAAAGTTCAAAAGTAATGTCGATAATAGCTGGTTATATTAGTCACCCTGAGTCGTGACAGTCCCGTAAACTGTGAAGTCAATAGTTCCATTCTATGCACACTCACTGCACTTTACAGGACAGGTTCACAGGTTTATAATCCACCGGGATATGTGTGTATATTTAGCCTGTACTGTGAACTTTATACCATTTTATATCCAAGGCTCACTTGTTGAATGTAGAAAAGATGTTAAATCCCAGAGCAGATTCTGAGAGTCGCTTCATACAATAATGGTTTTTATCTGATGTACCTGAATTATGAATTAAATTGAATAATAATATTCTGGACTTTGAATGGAATCAGCAGTGCCGATATCCAGCCCTATTTTCTTGAGGGCTTTTATTGTGAAGCAGCTGCAGAAAGTGTTGAGTCTGCATTGACTTCATACTATCAGTGAATGCTCCTGCTTTATGACAACAGGTCTCTCCTACAGGCCGTGTTGTTTCTTTCCAGCCAAGAGAGAAAACCCTTTGGTGGGGAAGTGTACTAATAGCAATGTGGACAGAATAAATGGTTGTTAGAGGCATATCCTCTACAAGATATTTCACTGAGCATATGGAGAACTGGCCTGTCTTAAAATCAATAATCAAATTGCTATAAATGGGTATTTTTGACCAAAACTGGGAACTCAAAGGACTTGAGAACTCTACAACTTGCTGTTGCTTGTTGGCTCTATGAGGTACATTACGGTCACATTCCAAGACAAGCTCATATCTAATAAAATAGAGGCCCACCTCTTTGGTGTGCAGAATGTCCACTGACAAACTTCCCAGGCTATCAGCATTCTTCAGATTCTCCTGCCAGTCACACAGGACAATTTATTGACTGACCATGTAACAACCTTGATGCAATGTTTCAACACAGAAAACTCAAGGTTTATATTTCACAAAGACAGTCGCATCAATGAAGTGTGTTGCACAGTAACAATATTTCAACAACTCCATAACACTGAGACTTTGGGGGGTTTGGCTGGAATATTTTAGTTTTCATCACCCTGAGACTTAAGACAAGGACTCAAGGATCAAATGACGAAGAAAGAAGTCTGGATCATTAGCTACAAAATAATAAAGGCCATGTCTGGGCATGTGCCGAGACATTGATTGCTCAAGCAATTTCAGATGCTGTCGTCCAAAAGAAGAGAGACGCAGACAGTGTTTGCATGCTGGATTTGATCTTGTGCAGTGTTTTGTGAGCGTCTGACAAAGACCTTGAATGCTTTGGCCTGATAGACCAGGAATAATCATCAACAATCATTAAGTCAAATTGTCAGCAAAAAGCACATTTTTTGCTCAAAGAATTTCAAATGAATATTTGAGATATAGTTATGAGATAGAGCGTTAACATTTACACACTCGTTCAGTGATTTCAGAGCGACATTTTGCAATGCTTGACAGATGCTGACATTTCTACGGTTTTGACTCTCTATGCAGCATAGTGACAAGATACAGAACTATGTGCATATTTTGGTTTTTAGTTCAAATATAGAGAATTAAAGTATGTTAGGGCAGCTGTATGATGTCTTGATGCATTCATGGTTATAAATGAAGTGAGTTATCATTCCTGGGCAGCTGTCTGTAATTTAAACCACCTCTAATTTGCCCCCTATTTCATCATTCTGAGTATTCTCAGATTAGAACCTTTTCTATGCTATAAATTCTGGTCTCCTCTACTTACAGTATGTTAAAAAACAGTTCTTTGACACAATCTAATTTAGATTCTATCACAGCTTTAAAGCTTTGAACACCTTTGAAACCTTGAATTATAAGGAAACCTTCGCTGTGAGCTTTAGAGATTTGGTCTTCCCTGGAGGTGGAAAGCTTTGAAAATATGACACTTTACGTAATCAATCTTCCGGAGGTTGTACTGGGCTCAGTGTTAAAGCTAGAATAAAGATACTGATATCATATGAAACTAGAAAACCTAAGGAATCCATTGGTACCAGCCATGCTAGCTTGTCATGAAGGAGGTTAAATAACGCTCCAAATTTGCGCTAAATGTTGGCGAGGAAAAACGGTCATGGCCATTTTCAAAGGGGTCCCTTGACCTCTGACCTCCAGATGTGTGAATGTAAATGGGTTCTATGGGTACCCATGAGTCTCCCCTTTACAGACATGCCCACTTTATGATAATCACATGCAGTTTGGGGCAATTCATAGTCAAGTCAGCACACTGACACACTGACAGCTGTTGTTGCCTGTTGGGCTGCAGTTTGCCATGTTATGATTTGTGCATATTGTTTTATGCTAAATGCAGTACCTGTGAGGGTTTTTGGACAATATCTGTCATTGTTTTGTGTTGTACATTGATTTCCAATAATACATATATACATACATTCGTATAAAGCAGCATATTTGCCCGATCCCATGTTGATAAATGTAAGTAATGTGTAATTAATCTTGATTAAATACGATTAAATATATATATATAATATATAATATATTTATATATAAATATATATATATATATATTTAAACGATTAAATATATATATATATATATATATATTTAATCGTATTTAATAATTATGCCATTCCAACTCAATTCATTTAATTGCCCATCAGATCTTCACATTCACCATGAATGGATAAATTGTACCTGCCTACACAGGTTTACAAAAGCAGCTAAAAATGCTGGCAAAGGTGCAAATGCATATGCACATCCCATCAGCTTTCAGCGTAAGCCAAAAACTATATTTCCTGCCATTCCTGGTGTTGCTCCTGAATGCATAAGTAAATAACATCCTCCACTGAAGACGTGGGCTTCGTGTGGAAAGAATGTGCATGCAGATCTCATTTGTGCGTTAGCCAGGTTGTGTAAGGAGCAGATTGTTAGATCAGTCTGTTGGCCAGCCCCGTCTCTTTGTCCTTTTGCTGGTTCTTTGAACCCGCTAGGCCTCACTCAAGTGTTGAGTTTCAGCTTTGCACAGCCCTTCAAGAACGTGTCAATGCAGATCAACACTTTGACAGTAAATCGGACCATGAAAGAGGGGTACAACACTTCTTTTCTGTCACAAAGCTTCCTCTTTGCATGGAAGGGAATCACAGGCCCAAACCCTTGACATCTGCAGCAGACTGATACAAATTCCATAGTGAGGACGCCGCTACAATAAATGAAAGCAAATCAAAGCAGGGGATGTGTGACCCCCCACTTGTTGACCCTTCAATGGAAAATGACATATGTAAATGTATTTTAAGTGGACAATCATTGAGTTGGTTGAATTGACGCTCAAAGTTGTCACCATATTTGAACGAAGCTCTCCGCTGAGGGACACTACCCATTTCTTCAGTCCGAATCCTTGTTACTTGGCTGCCGAGCACCAGTCACATCTAACTCACATAGATTAATGAGAAGCACAGACTTTGACCTTTGCCCAGAACCCAAAAGGCAAAGTCTCATCCTCTACAGCAGGAGGAGTGTTGACAGGGGCACAAACGTTTAGCTTACGAGGCACAACACCTTCAAACGCCCCTCAGTGAATAATGCTGGCTGGCTCATACTTCACCTTCAACTGACACTGTAATCCCCTGTAATTAATGGTGACAATGGCTGGAAGGGAATGACGTTATGCCTATGGCTATATCAGAGGCCCGGGGGATACAGTAGATGAAGAGAAGTAAGCGGGACAAAGAGGGCTTTCATCGACAAGACAATATCAGGGCCCTCAATTAGTACAGGCCAGACTAGGGTCCAGGGTGCCAGCGTTCACTGCCCCTCCCCCCCCCCACTGGGCACTTCAGCACAAAAAGCCCACAGGTCATGCTCTTCCTCTGGTTCAGCTTAAGCCAAGCAAAGGCATGTTATAATCCACGTGATGGGGCTTTGGTGAGCTGGTACACCAACTTGATCTAAAACAAGTGAACTTAGTGAACCAGCTGAAACATATTTCGAGATCTATGACTACATTTGGTGAGTTTTGCTATTTAGCTAGGTATTTCAAAAATGATAACCAACATAAGAGCTATGCCAGAATAATCTTGATCATTCCTATATAAATATTATGTCTCTTGTCCAAAGTAAACATGGATAATGCTCTGCCAACCCTTCAGATAAGCGACAGGAAACATTTAGTTTCAGAATGCAGACACACAAAAAGAGTCGGATAGAGATCAGAATATAAACCAAGGTTAGAGAGTGGAATACAAGCTCTCCCTCTGATCTGATCTATGTATAGTGTGCCAATCCACAAATCTAGTTATTCTCACCCGAAGGCATTCATAGAGCAGTGACCTTATCACGCCTTCAGAGTTTCATTGAGAGAGAGAGAAGACGGGAGGAAACAAGAGGCTTCAGTGAAAACAAGCACCAAAGCAGCCAAGCCCCGAGGCTATAGCGTGTGCCTGTTTAGGGTTCCACACACTTGGAGCCAATAGTAGGCTGCCAGGTTCAGCTGGGTCATGTACTGTATAGATGGATGATGGACAGTGGATAAATATGAATCCATTTTCTCTGACATTGCTTTACAAACATGTTTGTCTAATCAGTAAAGGAACAACATGAGCTCCACAACTTTTAGTGCATAAAGTTTTGGTAAATGTGAGCGGTTGGTGCTAGCTGGCTGAGCGTATTCCCGTGCTGTGTCGAGTTCCCAACAAGCTCATAAAATACATTAGTATCTTTTATGAATTACTATATGTCTACACAACCTGTGTAGCGACAGCAGCGCATTAGCAGAGCAGCACTTTCAGTGCTCATTCAGTGTATACACAGGATGTGTTCAGGCCCAGTAGGTCACATGCATTATGGCAGCGTCAGAGCCCAACACACAATCACTGTAGTTACGAGTGTAAAACGTCACGTTTTATGCACATACAACGCAAGCGAAACATGAGCTGTTCCGTGACCCATGTAGACAACGGTATTGATTAAAATTAGGGCTGTTAACGTTAATGCGATAATAACACGTTAATGTAAATTAATTTTAACGCAACTTATTTCTTAAACGCATTAACACAATCGATCTTTAGGAGGTCATAGCGGCTCAGTTTTAAAGCTAGAGTGAAGATCCTGGTATCAAATGAAACTAGAAAAACCTAAAGAATCCATCGGTACCAACCATGTCATACTAGCTTGTCATGACGCTCCAAACTTGCGCCAAATGTTGGCGAGGAAAAACTGTTATAGCAATTTTCAAAGGGGTGAAAATGGGTTCTATGCCCACTTTATGATAATCACATGCAGTTTGGGGCAAGTCATAGTCAAGTCAGCACACTGACACACTGACAGCTGTTGTTGCCTGTTGGGCTGCAGTTTGCCATGTTATGATTGGAGCATATTGTTTTATGCTAAATGCAGTACCTGTGAGGGTTTCTGGACAATATCTGTCATTGTTTTGTGTTGTTAATTGATTTCCAATAATAAATATATACATATATTTGCATAAAGCAGCATATTTGTCCATTCCCATGTTGATAAGAGGATTAAATCCTTGACAAAACTCCCTTTAAGGTTCATTTTGGACAGATACAAATGTGCAATAAATTTGCTATAAATTGTGATTAAATATTTGAATCGATTGACAGGCCTAATTGAAATAGAAGTGTTTCTGTTCTGTCAGACGAGGTTGAGATGGACGACTGAAAAACGTGACACCTCCTATGTAGACACGCCATTAGTAAAGAGAGAACAGAGCACATCAAAATGTGCCCAGAGTTGTGAGCAGAGATCCGTCCACTACAGTACTGTGCAGCCGGGATGGATAATGACACCTTTATTTGCAGTATGTGCATTATCCTCTTGCATTCTTACCCTTTATTCTGCTTTTAACTTTCACGGACACATTCAAGACAGGAAACTCAAGGTTACAAAAACTTTACACAGCCAAGTCTATTACCACGCCCAAATAATAAGGTCATTAAGTGGAGCTGTGAAACCACAGGGTTCTGTTGAACATGGCACTAACTGAGTTTGTTTCAGTAAGTCAAGTGGCCACCAAGGGAGGAGTTGGACTGCAGACCTTTCAGCCCAGCTCCCCGACTGACAGTGCCACTGTCTCAGCAGAGGAATGGCCCTGCAAATCTTTCACTGGACCTCTAAATATTTAACGTCCCCATGGTTGGCCTATGTTCCTCCTCTCTAAACCTCTCAATGGATGGCACCGTGCCACCTGGCCCGTAACAACCACCGAGTGAATAGAGGGCACCCTTTATTGTCTGCGAGCTCATGATTCACACAACAATTAGCAGCTTCCAAGTTACGAGCAACCGAGGCATTCACTTTGTAAAAGTCCAGGCTCAGCACATGATCCGACAGGAGCTTTAGTCTTCTGCAGTGATAGAATGGAACCAGGTGCATTTGGTCAAGTACTGTAACATTTTTGAGGTACTTTTAATTAAAATTCTACTTGATACTTTTACTCTAGATACACCTATCTGCTCTATCACGATACTTGGATGCCGATTCGATATGTATTGCAGTTGTTAAGTATTGCGATTCGATATTAGGATTTATTTTGATTTTTGTTAACTTTTTTAACACTGGACCATGGGAAAAAGTTGAATCATACACTTGGGACTTTTACTTTGGAAAGAATGGTGTAAGAATGTTTTCATTTTCAGCATGTATGTAGTCAGAGATGTCCTGAAGTCAAATATATCAGTCATTGTCAGGTATTATTTATTACAGATTTTACAGCAACCCAAAAATCAAAGAATAAAGACATTTCCATCACAGATTAGTGGTATTTTCTTTTTAATTTATAAGGGACATGTAATGTTTTATCCTTCTGGTGAATATAATCCATCAATCTTATTTTCATAGATGTATTTTGAATAAACAGTTCCCTTTGTTAACACCTTATTTTTCGCCAAGTCCGTCTCTAGCTTTCCCATCAGCTCCGTTCTCTTTATCCATCCATGGTCATCATCAGTCTCCATCGGGGCCGTTTGGATGTTTTTAACATAAATGTCAGTATATGGGTGCTCTACAGTCGTAGCGTCAGCCCATTTGACCACGGAGACGAGAGAGACGGCCGGCTCCACCGCACGTTACTGCGCTACGATAACGTTGAACGACTGTTTGATCGGAGTTCGCGAGTGATTGACAGCCGGCTCATAGACAACAGCTGGACAACAGGCACATGTTTTTTTTCCAGGTTACCTGTCTCATGCACTACTGTCAGGATATAGTGACCTTTTTTAAAAATAACTTTTTTTAATCATATTTGCTCCATTTCTACCCACTGTAGCTTTAAAATGTTTTTCCATACTGTATGTTGTCATGCATGAAAAGACCCAAAATGAACACTGTAAGTGGACTACTTGATTACTATAAGCAAATGATTTAAATAGCATTTGTATAGGGATGATCCTGTCCCAAGCTTTTTGACATATATACAGTAAGTGGTTGATCACTATAACCGTGATCATTACAAGTGGTTTTACTGTAATGTAATTTATTATATCACTCAACAGAAACTGTTGTTTTCCCTTTCTTTGTTTCTTTAAATTTAAGTCCACAACCCGAGATTACATCCAATACTGAGTGCACCTGGAAAGTCCACCTCTCATTTTGGGACAGGTACAGTGAAGACAGGCCATGTCATCGAATCCCGAACCTCACCCAAAGTCCCACTTCCGGCAAGACCATAGGAAAGTGGAGGACAGAGGTACAGGACTCAGTAAATCCCTCTTTTGTCACAGGAGCTCTGGGCTTGATGGTAATCTCTCTGTCCCATGGGATTCTCCTCAGTTCACACCCCCATGGTGTGAGATTTGTGAGGGGGTAAAAAGAGAAGTGCCTACAGACATGGCAGCTCTTGAAGGACGGGTGAATAAGTGGAATTCAAGGATGCCTTGAAAAGCGGCCTGCACATCATGAGAGTCAATCAGAAGATAAGAAGACGTGGAGAGCAAAAAGAGGGATATAACCACAAAGTGAGGGTCGAAACACACAATGGCATTCCCGAGAGGGGCCTCATGAAATGCTGAATGGTCTATTCATTCATTAAAAAAAACGCATTGGGTGGTAGCTGTTGCCTGTATTAACAGTGTTCACATTTGGCAGATTAAAAGATGTTTACTTCAGGTCTGAATCTGAAAAGTACCTTTGAAATAATGTCAGATGATCTCATCATAACTGTAGGCGCTCTATATAGCCTAGTCCTGGTCACTGTGGACCAGCCCTCGTTCATGGAGAGTGAAAAGCTTATGGTATAGATTTCTTAGGACAGGAGAATGTAAATGGGTGGTGGTGGTGGGGGGGGGGTTCTCTGGTTTCATGCCTCCCTGTGTTCAGCAGGCTGTCAGTGAGGACAAGTGAACACTCCCTAAAGCTGGAGACGGGGACAAAGTGCCAGGTAGACGGATCTGGTTTCCTTTGCTACAGCCAAATACGGCTTTGTGGTCGAAAAATCTGCACCTGGTGGCCATGGAAACCAGTGTTCACCCAGGCTACAGCCTACAGCTGACAAACTGACCACAATGTGAAATGTGAATGAATTATTATCTGTTTCAAATGTCTACAAATGTTTTCCTGAAGCTAATGCATTTCAAAAGCATCTTGAAATATGCATAACTTTGGTTACAGAGATGGACAAGGCTTTGACTTTTGTTGGTAATTCCTAAACTTTTCCATCTCGCCCTGTGTTCAGATCTTTAAAACAAAACCTGCATATACTGTAGTCCTGTTATTTGCAGAGCTTCACACCTTCTACTAACTGTTACCTCGACTGCGGCTGGGAAAGACAAGCAAATAAGTGAGGGTTTCACCGCAAACAGGAAAGAGGTGCTGAGAGGTAAGAGGGCACTCAGTGTGCCATTAGTGCTGGAGATAGTTGGGTGTACAGAGCGAGCGGCCCTACAAATCCTCTTCTCTTGGAACATAAGCAGTAATTATGGTGTCCCTCTGTATTTTGCCGCTGTCAACCCGTCATTTTGACATCAGGGACAGCATGAGAGAACAGCCGAGCGCACCTGAAATGCTGAGTGTTGGGAACACATAAAAATACAAGTAACAGCTGTCAGCTACATTCAGAAGGCTGCTCTGGCCTGAGAGCAGGATGATAGGGTATCACAAATACTGAGCAAAGCCCTGCGAGCTGAAGAGATTTGAACGTTTTGTGATCATGTGTCATAAAATACATCAATAAATACCCCACTGGAGATTATCTTGCTGAACAAAACATGTAAGTATCATAAACATATGTTTGCCACAGATCGTATTTTCTGCAATATTTTCTCATATTTTTTCTGAAAATCCCGTTGGCTTTTTGTCGAGGGAACCCAGGGCGATGCTCACTTCCTGGTTGGCTAACAAAAACACGTCATCCCTGGAGCACTCTACGCTAACAAAACTATGTCTACATAATCAAGTCACTCTTTTGACCGTGGGGAGTTTTTTAAATCTAAAATAGTTAACACAATGCTGTTTTCCTATAGTCTGATCCAGAACGCCACCTAACATTCAGTTAAAACCCTGTGCTAGATGCACTAAATACAACCTCACCTTCAGAGTTACAACAACAGAACCACTAATCAAGGAAAGTTCTTCTAGTCAGGTCATGTGGCGATAACAAACATGCATAATCCTCCTTTTCATATTATTCATACGGTGCATCAGTCAAACTGATGCATTTCAAATGAATACAGCAAGCAGAAGCTTGCTTTACTGTGATACATAAATGAACTCTCAATGTTGCCATCAGTGTGATCAGTTATCTGGCAGATACATGTTTTCCTTGGACTCTGGCCAAATTCACTTCCTCCCCCTTTTGACAGATCAAAACAATGATGAACTCAGTAAGTTTAACATCATACGTTCAAATGCAAAGGCAACAGGTAGCTGGTCATACCCTACTGTTACATACTGTAGGGGTCAAACCTGACACATCCAGGTGTCTCTTATCTGGGTTGTACATAAGGTAACCACAATATTTGAGGTGGTGGTGGTGGTGGTGGCAGACTTGCCAACGTTGAGACCTCAACAACAGGAAGGATTTCAAAACCAAAGCGGGAGGTCTGGTGGTCCTCCTCTAGAAAAATATGAGTTTCAGAGACTTTGTTTCCTGCATTCTGATGACTTTAAAACAATGAAAATAATAAAATAATAAGTAAACTGCAACAGCATATTTTGTTAAAAAGGCCTACCTTTAATTTGACTTTTAATTCTCAGGAGAGAAGAATTCACCCCTCCGGCATGAACTTGTGAATCTCTGGTATAAACTAATATTCATTAGTTTTCCCCTGCTTGAGTGTTTCTCTCTCCGTCTCTCACTCACTGAAGGTCCTTTCAGACACAACGTAACAACGGCACCACTGCGCTCTGAAACCCCTTATTTCCAATGGCTTCCGCCACGGCATGACGACTTTGTTGTGATGCTGTGAATTGTGGCGAGCGCAGCTCAAACTGCGATGCAGCATCACGGGCAGCTCTTCTCTGCCAGAAAAACACATTTGGTGTAGTTCTATTGCCTTCCGGGTGGAAACAGTAAGGCTTATAGTGCTGTGCAGTGCCACAAACAGGCTGAGAGAACGAAAAGAAAAAGAAGGTGTGACAAATTTCCATAAATCGGGAGAAATGCGGGAGGAAACCAGGAGAGGGCAATGAAAATTCCCGGGGAAAATCGGGAGGGTTGGCAGGTATGGGGGGTGGTGGTGGTGGTGGGGGTGGTGGTGGTGTGTGCGTGTGGTTGGATGGGGTAATCTTTGGTCAAATCTAAAGAATTTAAAATAGTAACATATTTTGTAGAACTGTAGGTCTAAAAACATTAGAATTTCCGGAAATACACAATATTTAATTGATAGATAGAAATCATGAAAAACAAAGTTACAATCGCATTAAGTTCATGCTTCCGATGTGTACATCCACCCTAATTCAAACAGTGTGTCTGGTGACGCTGGGCTGATGCTCAAACTGGGCCGTGTTATTCAATGACCCGCTCAGATATACAACTCTTCAGATTCACTGCAGGATCCAGATGGGTTGAATTAAAGTGATCAAAGCAGGATGTGACCACCGTGGTTTTCTTATAAAAACACATCCACACTGAAGTAAACTACACCATATCCAGACTTCCTTTTCAGTCTCCGTAGTCAGTGTTTCTCATATAGAGACACGTTTTTTTGTCCTGCTGTTGGACAGCTGCGCTGCGTTAAGAGCGTGGTCCAGTTACGCTGTGTGAGTTTTAAGAGATGGACAGAAATGACCTTATAAACATTGTTGTGACAGTCTTTATGAAACAGAAAAAGCAGCTACATATGGGGTCCCGAGTGTTTTTACAGCGAGGCATCAAATGGGACTTTAAAAGGCCTGTTCAGCCCATTACTGAAGCGTCTGAAACATCCAACTCAACTGATCAGCAGAGAGCCTGTTGTCTCTGTGAGCGACGGACAAAAGACAGTTGCCACACGGACACAAGTAAGAACATAGATGCATAAAGGAAGTGTCAATCCCTTATGTCAAACTTTTAAAAATGCTGAAAAAAGGAGCCATAAAGGGAAGTACAGACACCCACTTGACATTTTGAATGACCCCCACCCACAACCCCACACACATAGCCAACACTGAAAGTCACAAGCCGAGCGATCTCCACACTCAGAGATGGAAACCGTTTTCCTAGCAGAGGTTTAATAACCTGTAACCTGCTTGTAGCTGACACAGCACAACAAAACACTACTAGGTGGAACTTCCGAGCCCTGATATGAGGCACCTCCGGAGATGTCGATCATGAATAAGTAGGTTTACTGACTAGAAAATCCAGGGATTAGACATCACAAGGTTCACTGAGTCAGCCCAATCGGTGCACAGTCGGTCTATTTATTTCAGTAGAGAGCTACAATGATCCTAACAGAGGCCCCAATCTAATAGTCGTTCACCACAGAAAAGCTGACTTTTATTCTTGAAGGGGTGGACTTTTACAAATCACAGTACATGTGAGGTCTGGAGTTTATGAAAATTGTGTTTTCAGGAATTCACCGTTCGTCTATCTTCTCCATTGAGAACCTGTTTCTGTGCTTTTTCAAATAACACAAAGTGCAGAATCACATGTTCTCAATCAAAATGCATTTGATGATTTTGTATTTATGTATTTTTGCAAACTGTCCTTAAAGTGGCAGTAGGCAGTATATTTCTGGCATCATTGGGAAAAAATTCCAAAGTAACTCTCAACATGGCGGCCGGGTCCCAAAGTACTCATTCTACAGCTCAACAGTGCACTACAAGATGATTCTGAAAACATTTGAGGACAGAAATAGTCATTACAGTAACACAATATTGATTCATATTTGATCAGCGCTGCCTAGTATGACCGTTTGATTAGAGTTCGCGAGTGATTGACAGCTGCTCAGAGACGGCAAGGCTCCAGCTCGGCTCTGATTGGTTGTTTCCCTCTGGTCTGTGAAATCGTGCAGATGCCGTTAGGAGCACCCGAGGACACCGGAGGACACCAGAGGACACAGAGGCACAAGATTTTTTTCAGTTTATCTGTCTCATGTACTACTGTCACGATATAGTGACCATTTTATAAAAATAACATTTTGTAATCATATTTGCTGCATTTCTACCGACTGCTGATGTTAATAATGAACCGTTTAACCGTTAACCGACATTAAGCATCTTAACCGATTAACACAATCGGTTAAAACGATTAAAAGAAATGTTAATAATTAATTAAAAAGCTGAGAAAAACTCGTCATCTTAAGGTGAAAAGCTGGTCCACCTTAAGAGAGTCTGAGCCGACGTTACAGATACAGGAAGTCGGATCCCATCTATAGCTCGCTTGAGCGGAGGAGATGAAGCCTCGTAGCATTTATCCACCGACAGATAAACTGTACACACACTGTCTGCTACACCTACGTTCACAGCTAGAACGCCACCAACAACACACACACGGTCTGTCAGAAACTTGCTGAAGTCACGCTGCGCTGACAGACTGTATGTGTGTGTGACAATGGTGAGCACGAAGCTACCGGCATAGCTACAGATGCTAACGTAGCACAAACACACACACTGTTTGTCGGTCAATCGCTATTGTTAATCCAGGCAGACAGAGTGTCGTTACGCCGGGCAGACACACAGCTGAAAACCTGCTAAACTAAACTAAATGTGCGGTGGAGACTTTTACTGGGAAAGTGGCTGCATGTCCGCGACACTACACGCAGCATCGTGGCTGCTAAGTTAACGCTCCCGGACGGTGAACTGGGGACTGTCTGATGTGATCATACACTGCAGCTGGTACACAAATATCTTGTCATTTAACGGTTAATAATCGGTTAATGAGGGTCAGTTATCGGTTAAGAAAATCTTTCAAAATTAGCATCCCTAATCAATTCCAAAAGCAAAAAACTTAAGCAAAAGCCACTTTATAAGAATTTTGTGTGTGCAAAGTTTATTGTGTACTTTGTCCTCTACATATCCACTTTGGCATCTCGGATGTCGAAATGTGTTTTTTTAACATTTTAATTAAAGTCATTAAATACTTTGGTTGGTTTTGATATTCCCTGATACTAAGCTGTTTTTTTCGCCCGAACGTAACTGGTTTTACACTTTCATTTTGAACTTCATTGCCTGCTCTTCACTTATGTTCCAGCTCTCTCCTTCTTTCTTGATAGAGCTCACACAATGTAGACCTGAATTATCTTTGTGGTTATTCAATATAGTATGTGCTTTATTAAAATGCTACAATTCATTGGCTGCCATCTGGGTTATCACTAAAAATAATACGGCACAGGTAGGACATCCTGTTGGCACAGAGGGCCAAAGCACATAATGTACATGTCACCACAATGTGTCAGGTTTGAACTCAGTCAGGGACCTTCCCTTCCCTATATCAGTCTCTCTGCCATCTAATAAAGACTAAATGCCAGAAGAATTGTTTCTTCATACTACAGTCCTTTTCCTTACAACGATTATCATTCTACTGTTTTCCCTTAACTGACCTCCCTTGAAAACCACGATGGTCGCCGCTGTTAAAGCTTGAAACGTTCCATTCACACAGCAAACAGACATGTTATAGGCTTCAAGTAAGTGAACTGTCAATCGAAAAACTGGCAACTAATCTTTGTATAAAATAGGGCTGGGCGATACACGTATCTCCCGACTCGATACTATCACGATACTCGGGCGCCGATTCAATATGTATTGTGATTTTTAAGTATAGCGGTTCTAGAAGTATTGCGATTTGATATTACGATTTATTGCTATTTTTAACTTTTTTAGCACTAGACCATGGGGAAAAGTTGAATCATACACTTCTAGGGACTTTTACCTTGGAAAATATCTAAATTGATACAGTAAAAATATTTGCTTTTCAGCATGTATGCAGTCAACTTCTCCAAGGTGGTCTCTAGCTCTCCCGTCAGCTCCGTTCTCTTCATCCATGGTCAGCTCCATCGGGGCCGTTTCAATGCAGAGAACAGAAATGTCAGTATCTGGGTGCTCTACAGTCGTAGCGTCGGCTCATTTGACTACGGAGATGAGAGTGACGGCCGGCTCAACTGCACGTTACCGTAATACCATAACGTTTCCTGTCCTTGACAGAGTTAGCATGCAGCTTTAGCTCTGCTCTGTCTAGCTCTGCTTTTCCTGTTAATGTGTGAAACCCAAAGTGTTTCCATCCTTTACTGGATGTGTAGTGTTTACCACGCTGGATTTAACATGTGAGGGTGCAGCTCCTATCCACGCTGACCCTCCAACGGTTTGTTCTTCGTCGTTGCGGCCGGCTGGTTTGTTTTGGTCGATGGATACAGAACAGATGACGTCACGTTACTCAGACTACAACAATAAAAGAGGTAACTTCCTTCTACCTCAGCATAGACACAAAGAAAGCAAATATATTGTATCATATTTGATCAGCACTGCCTAGTTTGACCATTTGGTCGGAGTTCGCGAGTGATTGACAGCCGGCTCATAGACAGCAGACTCCAGCTTGGCTCTGATTGGTTGTTTTCCTTCGGTCTATGAAATCTTGCAGATTAGGAGCAATAAAAGCAGTAACTTCCTTACCTCAGTCTAGACTCAAAGAAAGCAAATATATCAATTCTGGCATTAAAAAAATAGATTTCATAAAAGTAAAAAAAAAAAATCGCAATACAAGTTAAGCGATTTTTTTCCCACCCCTTGTATAAAACAGATAGCAAACTCAAATAAAGGATATACTATATGCTCTGAGCAAATAAAGTAATATAGGGGTTTTGTTACCGTTTCCCAGCACACTGAGAGCCTGTCTCATTTACCACTTGTTCAAATGTTTCAAATGGCTCTCCTGTACCTCTGGCCATCATGCCCCTGCACTGAGGAGGAGAAAACCCCAAGCCAGCTGTGATTTTTAATGTGGCATCTAATTCAGCCATTAAATGGCCCAGTGGGGTGTCCCCCTACAGCCGTTCCCCTCCCCCTGCTCCCCCCAGGCAAAGCCACGCTGGGTGCATGTCAA
Organism: Sebastes umbrosus; assembly: GCF_015220745.1. Lineage (NCBI taxonomy): Eukaryota > Metazoa > Chordata > Actinopteri > Perciformes > Sebastidae > Sebastes > Sebastes umbrosus. Next base: position 31,606,086 of record NC_051281.1, on the reverse strand, counting down.
AGATCACATGACAATAGGGATTCCTGAGCCAGCCAGGGACCGGGAATGAATCAGACCTAATTCAACCATGTCGCAGGCGGCCAAAGGCATTGCTCTTGAGGCAGAGTGGCAGGCCTTTTAAACCTGGACACACACAGACGGGACGGCATTCTTGTGGAAATGTCACGTTGTTTGAAATATGTTTTACCCTTTTCACGTTTTTGTTTTTTTTTTGTACCTGTTCTGATCTCCACTGAGGTTAAAGACAGAGAATCATCAAGATCTGGCATAAAGGAGAACAAAAAAAAAGGACCAACAGTTGGGAGGTGAATGGCAAACAATGTTTGATCAGACCTGTCCATAGTACTACATGGGACGGGTTAGTTAGAAAAGACCATACCAAGAGGACTAGAGGAGTAGAGTCAGAGTGTGTCTGCTCCCAAAGCTCCTAAAAACACTGCATCTAGCTGCTAGTGATCACAGTCAATCAAATATTAATCAATGTCCTCTCAGTTTCCTCTCCCTATCATCTGACAGGGACACAGTTCTCTTACTGAACGTTTACTAAATGAAATGAAGGACATCAGTGAGGTTCAAAGATCAATTATTCAGCAGCAGAAGAGAGTTCTTTCATTCAGTGGCTCATATAGCCCTCTAACACCATTACCATTGTGTGTGTAAAAGAAATGATCCTTTGTCAGCCCCTCTTTGTTCAAATGTACTGATGTTACAACAGCTGGAAAGATAGGAGTAAGAGTTCTACTTGTGCTAACAGGTCATTACACCGAGGGGAAGGGGAAAAAAGCATCCTTCAGTATTTCAATGCAGCCAGCACAAACAACAGCCTGTGGTCAGACACAGAGCAAGACACAGGACAAACACAGAGCAAGACACGGGACAAACACAGAGCAAGACACGGGACAAACACAGAGCAAGACACGGGACAAACACAGAGCAAGACACGGGACAAACACAGAGCAAGACACGGGACAAACACAGAGCAAGACACAGGACAAACACAGAGCAAGACACGGGACAAACACAGAGCAAGACACGGGACAAACACAGAGCAAGACACAGGACAAACACAGAGCAAGACACAGGACAAACACAGGAGGAATGGAGGTTTTCTGAGCAGAGCAGACTTTGGACTTGAGAAAACTTGTAAACAGTCCCAAAGCCACTTTGACCTTTTCCCAATGGACAAACTGCTGCGTTTTATCACTGAATCCTAACAAGGTGTCATCACAGCTCTGGAGCAGGTCAGTCTGTGAATCATACATTAAAGAGTGCTGGAGAAGTCTGCTTTAAGGAGCGAAGAATACGCAGCAGACAAATGTGATCCAAAAAGAAAAGAAAGATGAGCAAACATCATGCTCAACATACAGTAGTGCCATAACTGAAGTGTTGCTGCAACTTTCTATAGTTGAGTCGTTTAGAACATCCCAGAACTAGAACAGGGACACACACAGTAGTGCTTTATCTCAATCCACACTGTTCTATAAAGGTTGCACAAGTAATCTGCAACAATTATTCAACTAATATTGGTGCTAAACTGGGGAGATAAAGTCCAGCAGCCTCCCAAAAGGGATATTTCTCAATGTAAGCCCATATCTTACTGTTTCAAACTGTTATTGTGAAGGAACCCTAGAAGATGTATTTACCAAGGGTTCTTAACAAAGGTTCTTAACAACGGTTAGCATGCCATCAGAGCAGCCCGGTACATGCATGTTGTCAGGATGAGGTCTTACCTGGCCATTGCGCTGCAGCTGAGCCGACCACAACCAGAACCAGGACCAGGACGCAGCAGTGAAGCCGCTCCAGCTCCAGCTCCAGCCGGGAGGAACACCTGCAGAGGCAGCGGTCACATCACAGTCACATCACAACTCTACCATCCACTAAACTGCTGCAACAAGTTGAAATGCAAACGCACAAGTACCTCGTCTTCATCTTCATCTCTTCTTTCGCTGATGTCGAGTAGGAAAGCTACATGGACCGGTCCGGTGTACCGGGGTAACGGGGGGTAACGGGGGGTAACGGGGGGTAACGGGGGCTTCCTCGGTCCGGCTCCGCTGCTGCACGCGGCTCCAACAGCTGATGGGGACTCAGTCTGCTGGAGACGGAGGAGAAGTGTGGAGAGGAAGAGGAGAGAAAGAGGAGGAGGAGAGGAAGAGGAGAGGTGACCTGCACCAGTTCACATCAGGGACTTCCGCCAGGTCCTAAAAGGGAACAAATTACACCGGTTGTCAACTTCCAGTCGTTTGTATGATGCTGGAGCCATGCCATCCCATAATACACACTACTACTACTACTACTACTACTACTACAATGATAATAATAATAATAATAATAATAATAATAATAATAATAATAATAATAATAATAAAAATGACAATAATAATATAATAAGGATAATAATTGTGTTTTTATTATTTTGTGTAATAATTTAACACATATTTAAATGTATAGGACTATTATGTATTTCTTTTTCCCTGGTTCTCACCTTTTAACAATGCTGAGAGGACAGACAGCTTGTGTCTCTTGACAGACCTGTCCAACCTGAGGGGTTATGTCCCTCTGCTGTCATCAGCTGGACTGGATGTGAATAGGTGAAAAACTACAGCAGGAGCTGTGTAAACTTGAGTTTTCCACCAGAACATCTTGTGTCATTCATGCAGAGTTTACACAGTTTACACTACCTCCTCCAGCTGTAGTGGGCTCACAAGAACAGACTTGACCAGATAAGGACCACATGTAGTCTCAGTGGAGGCCTGTTTACTTTGGTTTATCCTGCTTGGAGGTAAGAGAAAGGTGAGATCTCCACACGTTTCTTTCTTTCTCTTTTTTTAGCAATATAAAAAGAAATGCAATATTAGGCTATTCCTTCGATAGCAACACAAACAATTAGTGAGTCATCCATTTAAGACTTCAAAAGATCACCTTCTGTATTCTTCATGTCTGATCATACTGGCTAACTCAGGGGTCAGCAACCTTTACTATCAAAGAGACATTTTAGGCAAAAAATACTAATAATAATAATAATAATCTGTCCGGAGCCGCAAAACATTTGATCATTGTGATGACGGTAACACAGTTTATAGTCTAAGTATATAGTATATAAGTCTAATGCAGTGAGGGCCAAAGAGACAATGTGCTACGAAGTATTAGGGCCACATTGAGGGAAAAAACATCTGAGATTTACAGAATAAAGTCAGAACTTTATGAGAAAAAAAGTTGTAATATTACGAGAATAAAGTCAGAACTTTACGAAAAAAAAGAAAAAAACTACTAAATTACTACTTTATAATATTATGACATTATTCTCATAATATTACAAGTTTTTTCTCTTAAACTTCTGACATTATTTTCGTAATATTATGACTTTATTCTCGAAATCTCAGATTTTTTCCTCAATGTGGCCCTAATACTCCGTCGTACCGTTGTACCATAGACCTACAACAATGATAAATAAAAATGTAAACAAAAAACAGTTATTCATTTCCATTTTTAAAAGTCCACAGGGAGCCACTGGAGAGGGGCTAAAGAGACGCAGGTTGCTGACCCCTGGGCTGAGCTTTACATGCAACATCAGTTCTAAATCACCCCTACAACACATACTGTATAACAAGCAAAGCAACTCAAATTCACACGCTGCAGAACATAAACCCACAAGATGTTAGCAAAAAAACAATGTATGACAAGGGATGTAAATATGTGCACAGCTGCATAAGTGAGAGGTGGTGGAGCTATTAACACTACATACTGTATGTAAAACATGCTTCCAAGGGGGATCTTTTAGTCCCACTTACATCTTCAGCCTCCATTCTGCTCAATGATCAGATAAAACAATCGAATCATACTCAAATAGAACCTGTGAAAAGCTTTAACATGAGCTGAGATGTGACATGTTGCACTGACACAAGATGACCACCAGAGGACGAAGTTGGTGTTCTTTTGTGCAGAGGAAGGATCTGATTCTGGTCCTGTTGCACTGCTGTCAACCTCCATTCTAGTAAACACTGGTGGTTGGCTTTGGTTTCTGTTCTTTTTCTTTTCTTTTTGTGTCTGTGTTAAAACCTTTATTGTGAAAAATCATGAAGTTGTATATGTTTGTTTTTTAAATTGACATGAATGTTTGTATGTCAAATACACCAAACCTAAAAAAGTGAAAAAGAGGATGCAGAATATAAATATAAGCACTGCAATTTATTAATCACAGATTGGCTTTTGTCCCCATTGCCACAAACAAGAAAGAAAACTTTACCCATTTATTAGATTTTTAGATTGTATGTGTTTACACATATAAAAAAGGTACAAGTTGATATTACATAAACAACAAATGTGATGGAGAGGTGCAAAAAAACCTCAGAGGGGCTTGATCAGGGCACTCTCCAGTGCATACCTTAATCAATTATAAAAAGAGAATACAATATTTAAAATGATGGTAAAGAGAGATATGAATGTGTATCAATGCAGCAGTTCCAGGTAGAAGCACATACTGTACATGTACTGATACATGTCTTGATTCTTTCTGTTCTGATTGGACCATTTTATATCATTAATAAAACATGTAATGGTATTTCCTTTACAGGTACTACTACCTCCTTTAGGACTTCTTTCAGCATATAAGGTGAGTTTGTAATCACAGGAGAAGGCACTGGGTTCAGTCCTCTGGCACTATGTATTAGACTGTATTAGTGGCTCTATCTGTAGGCCTCCAGGCTACTGTCTGAACACGTCCATGTCTCTGTGAATGTCTGCTTTGCTCACATTCCAATGTCAGGGAAAAGAAAGGCAAAATTGTCTGTTAAATACTATGTGTTGCTGTGTAACCTTACAGAGAGCAGGGCGGGACTCTTTCCACATACAGTAATACATAGTGCCAACAGCAGCTCTATAATAAAAACATAACTTCAGTTATTATTATCTGACGAGCAATAAGTCACAGCTGTAGTCATGCTAATTGTTTTGTCCTTTTTTAATACTGGGAGCAACAATGGAAGACTTTCTACAGTAGATGATCACAAAGGTATAAAAAGTCAAATGACTTTTTTATTTCCTATTTATAAATCATTCATTATTTTGAAATATAAATGTATTTTAATCTGATAAATATGCTTTATCATACAATCCCAACTCTATTTGGAATCCCACAGCAGCCCAAGTGGTCTTAAAGGTGCTGTTGATAACATTCAGCGACTAGATGTCACATTCTCCCTCCCTGTTCTATTGGATTCACTTCACAACAGGTACTTACCGTCAATCTCAGCCATATATCCATTTTTCCACACTAACTGACAACACAGAGACACCACGTGATACCAACGTTGTCTTACTATTGGCTCACAAGCCTTTTCAGAAGTTGGAATCAAACGTCAGATATCTTCCTCAGAGATAAACAAAACATTCATTTTGACCCGCCTACATCTTTTAAATGATTAATCACAATCATAATCTTTTCTTTTTTTTTCAGAAAAAGACATAATTTGATTCAGCACCTTTCTAAAAGCTCTGTGGATGTATTATTGTTTTTGTAATATTATCTACATAAAAATGTTATCAATAAGACATTAAATGCTAGTAACAGGTTCAGTGTCCAGCTGCTCAATGAAAACAAGTCTAGAATTTCTGTGTTAAAGGTAAATATAGGGTAACAAGGTATGTTGTTTTGTCACATTATACCTAGGGCTGTCAAAGTTAACGCAATAACGCGTTCACGTTAACGTCAATTTGTTTTAACGCAACTCCTTTTTTCAATGCATTAATGCAACTTGCAATTCTTAGGTTGTAGCGGCTCAGTTTTAAAGCTAGAGTGAAGATACTGGTATCATATTACACTAAAAAACTTAATGAATCCATTGGTACCAATCATGTCATACTAGCTCTTCATGAAGGAGGTTAAATAACGCTCCAAACTTACGCTTAATTTTGGTGAGGAAAAACTGTCATGTCCATTTTCAAAGGGGTCCCTTGACCTCTGACCTCCAGATCAGTGAATGTAAATGGGTTCTATGGGTACCCACGAGTCTCCCCTTTACAGACATGCCCACTTTATGATAATCACATGCAGTTTGGGGCAAGTCATTTTTTAATATTAAATGCAGTACCTGTGAGGGTTTCTGGTCAATATCTGTCATTGTTTTGTGTTGTTAACTGATTTCCAGTAATAAATATATACATATATTTGTATAAAGCAGAGAAGAGTATTAAATACTTGACAAATCTCCCTTTAAGGTATATTTTGAACAGATATAATATATAGATAATATATAGATATAGATATAATGTGCGATTAATTTACAATTAATCGTCATTAAATATGGACAATCATGCGATTAATCACGATTAAATATTTAAATCGATTGACAGCCCTGATAATACCATAAATTATTCCTCTGACCTAAGAATTATTTGATATTTGATGGTCATTTGTCCTTCAAGGTATCCATTAAAAAACATTCTTGAGTCCACATTGGAATGAACAGCTTTATTGGATAACGTAAATGGTTGACGTGGCTTTACAAATGCAAAACAGAATAAGTCATTTTGAGTTGAATTTCAAAAATGAGTTTGAGATGAAATGTGTTTGCAATTGATCTTAAAAGGTAAAACAGTAGTATTCTATGGTGCCTCTATCTTTCCAAGCATTTATTTCAGGGTTCAGATAAATCCTTTGTAATCTTATCTGATTGGCTCATGGAGAGCGTGGTAGAATCGGTTTGGTTATCTAAGAGTGAACCACCCACAGTCAGCTGATAGAGTAGGAGCCAGTAGAGAGAGAGAGAGAGAGAGAGAGAGAGAGAGAGAAAGGTTGTGAATGAGAGAGTTTAAGGGTCTTCCTTTCTGAACTTTGGCTTTAAGCTTCATTAGACTGTACTGATAGATGTAACCAACTGTCCAGATTCTGATGGCAAAAATGATCTCACTGTATTTTCTTGGCAGAGTCACTGTTGATGAAACAGTGTTAACCAGGTAGTCGTTCTGCTCATCCTGTCAACACCGTTCTTGACCATGGATGCCAGAGAATGTCAAAAATGTTTCTACTGTAATCAGTTTGTAATTCAGAAGAGTTTGGTAGAGGAAATATACATGCTGAGACAGAAACCATTCTCATCATCCACGCCAAAAAAACATGCATACAAACATGTCCGTGTTTATTTGTGTAGAAGTGAAAGCATCAGCATGATGGTGAATGTTGAGCTCTGGGACTGGGACAGAGGGCAGATTTAATTTGCAGATCATTTGGAATGTATTTTAGCCTGTTTGAAAGAAATAGATTGCAATTTGCCCTTAGAACAATATCACGAATGTCATTATCAGCAAAGTATGAAAACATGACTTGAACCCAAACCCTTTTGAGTTCTTATAGTCAATATACATTAAAAAACACTTTTACCTGGATCTGACACAACACAGAGAATGAGGATATGAGAGTTCTGATAACGGAACAACCCTCCAAGTTGTTACTCAGTTGTAGGCACAAAGCGTTTCATAACCAGCTACAGGGGTCTGAGTTATATCAGATTACCTCCAACAGCTGAAATCAGGGAAGAGGGGGGGGGGCTGTAGAGCCACTAAACAGCTGAAGGCACACTGCAGCCCACGCTGAGACCACGTCTCACAATCACACAACAGACTCACACACTGAAAAACGTGCTGTCCAATACCCTCATTACCACAGGATTCAAATACTGCCTATTGGCTCATGTAAAAGAAAGACAAGTAAGGTCAAACTGCATAAACTGTTGATCCTGGAGTGGATAGAGGTATATAAGTGGTATAAAAGCAATGACCCAACCGTACCCGTTTACCATACTGTAAACAAACTCACTGGTTGAATTCAAACTCAGGGTTTACCAACTTGACAGCAGTTTACTGAGAAGACAAAAGAATGTCATGTTACGAGGACTAAAATATCTGACATACAGTAGGCTACTGACATTTCATTTTCATCTACAGTTTTCGGTTAGACTTCCATCTTTGCCACTGAATGAATGATAGTATCACTAATGACACAGCTCTGACACAGAGATGCAAACTTGAAATCAAACTGGTTAAACAGCATACATTACTTACTAGCAAGTCAGTACATTTACTCAAGTACTGTACTTGTATATTTGAGGTACTTATAACTTGAGAATTGCTGCCACTTTATACTTTATACTCCACTACATGTCAGAGGATAATATTGTTCCTTTAACTGCATTACATTTATTTACCACTTATAGTAACAGTACTAGATACTTTATAAACTAAAAGTTGACGTACTGAAACAATAAAGATACATAGTTTAAATTAGCTCCCCCTTGACCAAGTTACATGTTAATATATCAATAATAAAGATCCAATATTATAATAACATAATGCTGACAAGAGCCATTCTACGACTTTTACTTTTGATACTTTAAATCTATAATGCCATTTGTATATGTATGACCTCTACATCATCAATCAATCCGGCCCATGTTAACTGCCCTCTAGTGGATGATCAGTGCAATGCAGGAAGTTTACATCTCTTATTTACCAAATTCAAGATCACGTTGCCTCCACGTAATACTGGGATGGAATACTGGATGGTGGAATTACACAATAATTAAATAACAATAAATACATAAATGCTGGAGCTGTTGCCCCCGCGACCCGATCCCGGATAAGCGGTTGAAGATGGATGGATGGATGGATACATAAATTGACAAAAATACACAGATCAATATTTATAACACGCATGTGTGTATTACTGTATATACAGTATATATGTATATATATACACTTACATACTGCATACATATATATGTACATACTATATATATATATATACATATATATATACATATATATATGTATATATATATATACATATATACTGTATAAACATATATATATATATATATATATATATATATATATATACACACTTTTATCCAAATCCACACCCCCAGATTATTGTCATTTTCAAACTTGTAGTCCTGACACTGACTCAAGTGACATCACAACATCGCTTGCCTTAAGCGGCAGCAGCATCAGTGGGAGTTTAACAGCAGAATAATAGAGAGAAGTTCTAATAGTACAGGGAGCAGCAGCAGCATCAGTGGGAGTTTGTCAGCAGAATAATAGAGAAGTTCTAATAGTACAGGGAGCGGCAGCAGCAAAGGCTTTCCCCTCTTCTATAACTTGTAAATAATAAAGTTTGCGATGCTGGACTGTTTTCAGATCTGTACATGCTGATCAATATAGACCTGTTGAGGTTAACAGTGTTTAAGAACCAGCTCATAATTCATGTTATTTTTGCTGTTTTTCTTCGCTATCTGTTCATATTTACCAGCCTAACAAGAATGCACCATAGGGTGGAACTTTGAGTCTTATTTATCTATTTTAGTCATAATTTATAATTTATGTTACAAATAAAACTTGCTTTCCTCCTTTCAGCAGCACACTGTGTAATAGTTATAGACTGTAGAACTTGTGCACAACTTGTAAATGAAACAAATGTTGGAGACTTAATGAAGGTGAGCTTTAAAATATTTGGAGACCAGAAGCTTGTTGTTCTCCTTAGATTTGTATTGCAAAGCCTCAAGTAAGCTAAGCAGTGTGCCATGCACTAGCCACCTGAACTATCTTTAGCCCCTGCTGGCAAGTGAATGGAAGTGCCTGACTTATCTTTACTGCTGTCATCGAGGCAGCCAGTATTTTTAGGGGACAGCAGCAGCTGCAAAAGCATTTAACGGTATTCCACGAACAATGACACTTGGGGTGTCTAAGGCCTGAGCGACACAGAGATTGGGGGACCACTCTGAAGTTGTTAAACGGGAAGCTAGTGTGTATGCTGAAGTTCTGTTTTCTTTTCCTCCTACCGGACAAACGTCTACAAAGATGTACTGGAGTAGAACTTGGGACCTTTGAGGAGAGCATGTGTCTAAATCTGAAGTCAACTTGGGACATTACTCAGCCTTCAGGAGACGAGTGGCATTGCTTCTTACCTCGAAGAGAGATTGCAAGTGCGGAATGTATGTTGACGGTCGTTCCCGGCGACTGAAGCGAGGTAGGTCATGTGAGGGGTACACAGCACAGCTTCACAAGGGGCAGAGGTCATTCCAATTAAATCAGACAAGTAAACACAGGGGTTAATCTCCTCTCTTTAAACCTCCGGAGGGAATATTGAAGACACTTTCAACGCAATGTCCAAACTGTGCTAATAAAACATCTTGCAAGGTGAAAAACAGTTTTTATGCAACTTACAAAATTCATGTAAACACCCAGTTATATCAAATCATATATTCCAGGGTTATACAAAATAGATTTCCATCAACATTCAGTTCAATTTTAATTAAAAAATAATAATAATACTAATTGGTAAGCAATTAAAACTATTATTAGTAAGTCAACTTTCTCATTTCCATCAATATTTAAATTTAATTCAATTTTTACTGTACCTACAATGTTTAGGGTTAGCTGGAAAAACTATAATCAGATAGGAGCTTTATTTTGTTTTTAGTTGTAAGCGTCTCACATAAAGATTAACAATATTTTGAAAAGTGTGAAAGAATACAAGACAGTATTGTACAGTGTTCCAGTATTTGACCATGGGTTGGGTTTTGTGTTTGAATAAAAACAATTATATCATTAATATTATCAATAAAAAAAAATTATTAAATGTTTCAGTAAAAACTATCCTTCAAAGGAAATCTTGAAAACATCCTGAGATGACCTTCTTTTGAGACGTGAAACTTTGTTTCTTACATCCAAGAGGATGAAGTTACAACACTCTGTGGGAGCTGCCCCAAAACACATCAACTCAGTTTACTGATGAATATACTCTGTCAAGTTCAGAGGCTCCCCAAACAAGATCTTGGGCAGAGAATGAGATTACACAAATGGTCATAAGGGGAGCACAGTTTTCAGAGGGAGAGAGAGAATTACACTGAAGTTTAAACAATATTTCTAGGATTGCCTAACTGATATTTATATATGAATATGATGGCAGACAGAGCTGCCAACAAAAAGTGTGATGGCAGCTCTGTTAGGGAAGGCTTTCTTTGATCCTCACTTATTCAAATCATTTTCATATTAACGGTGGCATATTCTCACTATATTTGAACTGCAAGGTCTCTTGGGTGGGCAGCCTGTGATTTTGGCCTGTGTTTTTGTGAGCATGTGTGTTCTTTGTGATACCTGACACACACTCCCTCGCAGGTCTTTATTTAGGGTATACTATATTAAGCACTTACCCATTGAAATACAGCACCAGCTGTACTGGCTATGTGTTGTGGCTGCTGTTGCAAAAGGACTAGGCTGCCCTCCCCCCCCCCCCCAACCCACTCCCCTCACTGCTAGCCTGTTTTCTCTCATGCAGACAGATCTAATTCAATTAGTCCTAATAATCATACCATCCGTTTACGCTGACACACATGCACAGATAGGAGGCTGGGCTGAGTGTTGTCCATTCCTGTTCATTTCATTATATCAGGAAGGCTAAAAGTATAACTATAGTTTATAACTATATAAATATAAATATAACTATATATACAGTTATTTCATATGATGATCTGGATCAAATGTTAGAACAGATTACAATTTAGCTATTTTCATGTTCCAATGTTATTTCAATCTCTCAAGCGGTTTGATATTAAAGTAATCCATCTGTTTAAAGTAATTAAAGTAATCCATCTGTTATTTCTTTTCTTTTTTTTAAGAAATTTGCAGTGCAGAAGTTGGACCGTCTTCCCCCAGTAAATAACTGCCCCGTGTTACTCTCCTGGACTGCTGAAGGTGAAGTGAGGCTGACACCAAAGCAGAAATGGATGTGTTTGGTGGTGCACCACGTTTCTTGGCCTATCCAAGACCTGTGGTGGTACAAAGTGGAACTGATGCAGTCCTAAAATGTCAAATTAGTGGTGATCCGAGGCCTGCCGTTATCTGGGAGCGAAACAATGAAAGGATTGACCCACTGGGACGATACAGGGTCTTTGAGGATGGAAACGTTTACAATCTCATCATTTCAGCTGTGACCACAGAGGATAGTGGCCAGTACATATGCAAAGCAAAGAACAGCATTGGGGAAACATACGCAGCGGCCACACTGAACGTGGAAGGCGAAGCACAAGAGATGGAGTTACGAGAGGAAAATAAGCCACGGTTCCTTATCAAGCCCCTCTCCACTCGCGCCGGTCGTGGGGATGATGCCGTCTTCTCTTGTAAGCTTTGGGGAAACCCACGACCAGAGGTTGTCTGGGAAAAGGATGGCAGGAAACTCAATGAAATATTTGAAAGCACACATTTCAGTGTGGGCTTCCAGGACGGTGGATGGTTCCAGCTCAAGATCTTTAAGACTCGTGCTCCAGATGGTGGCGTATATACATGCAAAGCCAGGAATGAGTGTGGGGAAGCGTTGGCAGGAGCTGTGTTGCTGGTTGATGCAGGCCCAGGACATGAGGATGAGGGAAATCGTAATGGCTACACGAATGGCCACTGGAAAGCCAACCAGGGAAAACAGAGGAGTGGTAGGCAAGTGCCAAACCGGCTCAGAGACGACACCATGACCAAGTCAACTAAAGTGAAAATGTTTGCAGTGACAGAGGGTAAACATGCCAAATTCCGCTGCTTTGTGACTGGGAAACCCAAACCAGAAATCATTTGGAGGAAAGACGGCAGGCTGATACTGTCTGGAAGGCGTTATTTGTTATATGAGGACAGAGAAGGATACTTCACACTTAAAGTTCTGTACTGTAAGCAGAAGGATAATGGAGTTTATGTTTGTGCTGCGTCTAATACTGCCGGGCAAACCCTCAGTGCCGTACACCTCTCCGTAAAGGGTAAGTCAAGATCATTTTCAGTGGCTTCAGAGTTTTGATTTAGGAAAATGTGAAGAAATGTATCTCCATGTTAAAGAGTGAAGGCAGACACAGCTGCAGCCTGTGACTGTGAGTAGAGGAGTGAGTGAGGGTGTGGTGTGTTCTTGGATCACATTTCTATCCATTTGATGCTCGGATGATGTCAGTGAGATATCTCCAAAGAGGTACTCTGAGATCATTTATTGGGGTAGGGCCAGACAGGGAAGGCAAAATGAAACTTTAAAAAGTTTTATGGCCGTGTGATGATGCTTTTAGAAAAAATAAAAGCTTATTTTTTGCACAGTGATATTGTTTTGGAGATGCTGAAATAATATGCTTCGATATAAAGGAATCTTACAAACTGAAATTACAAATTGATTATTGGTATAAAAACAATAGTTAATATTACGTATTGTTCTGTCCAATCCTTTTTATCTTCAAAAAACCTAATTTGACAAAGTATACCTGTGAGGTACAATATACAATAAGAGTATAATCTCAATATTCCACAGAGAATATGGTTACAGATTTGACCAATGCTTTTACAAAGCAAATAACAGCACGAACTGTACAAAAGCACAATAATGCTTACTGTATGACGCATGATCCTCACAAATGCCTACTTACTCATTGATGTCAAGTCAAGTTCATGGATTTCTATTATCATTTAGTTGAATTCATAAAAGGGCAGGTCGGCAGGCCAGTGAGCTGCAAATATAATCAGTAATCAAATGCTTTGACACCAGCTGCTTTAAAAGCAATTCAATCCTTGTCCACTGGAGGATTAATGCAATGTAATAATGATCTGAAATTCAACCCGAGAGATATCTAAACAGGCAAAGTTCATCATCTTGAGGTGGATTCCAACAGCAGTATGATGTCTGCAAAGTCACTTAGCTTGTGAAAGGTCTAGGGGGGCGTCCATGTGATCGAAGTCTTTGGGAAGGGGATCATATTTCTCACATGGCCCAGAGAAGTCCAAACTCAAGGCACCAACAGACAGTATTGTACTGTGTCAGTCTGAGATAAAGACAGCATCATTGAGGTAGGGTTAATGGTCAGTGGTGGCTAGTGGGTCCATTTAAAGGGGATTTAAATGGAATATGGTGAATGTATTTCATCAGTTGTCTGTGTGTTTAATTGGACTTGGTATGATAAAAAATGAAGAGCTTTGCACACAGACTACTAAACACAGTCCACATTCTTTTGTTTACAACTGTCTGGTACTGTCTGATGGTGTCAGTTACAAACAGTTGATTTCCTATCCAACACCCGATGTGTTAATGACCTTTCCATTCCTCATCTAAATGAGCCACTTGTCTCATGGTTTTGTTCATCTTGTTAGAATTTACTGTCAAATACATTTCAATTTACACTGTTTACTACAAAGACAGACGATGTGCTGTGTAAGGTTTCGCATGGGCGACATGCCTGAAGAATATATATTAATCAACTAACGCTAATATTTTTGTTAGAAGTTAATAAGAACCTCTTAAACTAACTTTAACTTCATTTTAAATTAGGAGATGTCATATTGGCTTAATCAAACTGGTGTACTTCCTCCTCTTTGGTGCCAGAGCCGCCTGTGCGGTTCAAGCAGCCCCTCATTGATCTAGAAGTATGGGAACGAGATTTGGCTGTTCTCGAGTGTGAAGTTCCAGAGGACTCCGTTCCCATCACATGGTATCTGGAGGACAGACGGCTGCAGCCAGGGGCCAAATATGGAATGGAGGAGTGGGGAACAAAACGGCGACTAACTATCCGTGACATCGGAGTTGACGATGATGGGATTTACCTCTGCGAGATGCCTGACGGGGGCAGAAGCATCGCTGAGGTGGCTGTGAAAGGTAAATCAGGATGAAATAGCTGTGGTAACTGTACTATATTTTTGGGAGAGTAATTTATATAATTTCATGGAACAAGTATGTGGTCCATACCCTTTTAATAAAAAGAGGTTCATGTTCAGATGAGACAGTTCAATTTATGTTTGGGATGATCAAAACCAAAGTTGGTCTAACTTACTAACTGTGACAGCCTAATCATTAAAGCTGAAATAGGCCAGATTGGAGCAAATATGATTAATAAAAGTTATTATTATAAAACTGTCGCTATGTCGTGACAGTAGTACATGAAACAGGTAACCTGAAAAAAACTCAAGTGCCTCTGTGTCCTCTGGTGCTCCTAATGGCATCTGCAAGATCTCACAGACCGGAGGAAAAACAAGCAGTAAGAGCTGATCTGAGGTCTGCTGTCCAGCTGCTGTCTATGAGAGCCAGCTGTCAATCACTCACAAACTCCAACCAAATGGTCAAACTAAGCAGCGCTGATCAAATATGAATCAATATTCTGTTACGTTAATGCATTAATTTCTCTCCTCAGATGTTTTCAGAATCATCTTGTAGTGCACGGTTTAGCTGTGAAATTAGAAAGTTTGTGATGCGGTCGCCATTGTGAAATCTGTTGAAGGAATGCCAATAGGAACGCTCTCTCTCTGAAGTGACCTGTGATTGGTCAAAGTCTCCCGTCACGGGCTAAATTTTTAAAGCCTGAAAACAGAGCCATGAGGAGGAGCAGAAGTCTAGTTTTCTCTCAGAACACTTGAATTACAATATACTGAAAGGTTATTATGGAATTTTTGCCCAATGATGCCAAAAAATATACTGCCTAGTGCCACTTTAAAGTAACACTGTGTAATAATTAGGGGGATCTATTAGCAGAAATGGAATATAATTATTTAGTATGTTTCCTTATAATCAACTGAAAATAAGAATTGTTGTGTTTGCGTTACCTTAGAATGAGCCGTATAGGAGCGGGTCCTCTCGCCATGTTTTTACAATAGCCCAGAACAGACAAACCTAATTTTTCCTGCTTGGGCCAAAGTTACTCGCTCCGGAGGTAATCCCTGCTGTTACTCCACTCTGCCGCCGAGAAACAAGACATGGGAAACCTCTGCTGGTCTTTAGGAGCTGCAACTTTTTCACAAAGCAGCTATTTCTGCACAAACTGCAACTTCTACTGAACTTGATATTCTCAAAGCTAAACAAACTCTGTCTTCTGCTCCACCAGCTCACTTGTTCGTTCACACATTCGCCGCCTCTCTCTCTCTTGCTTCACCACTCACTTCCCACGTACACACACACAAACACTCCGCACTGACTCTGCTATTCTCCAAATCACCTACGCTACTCTTACAACAGCTCTAGATGGGGCCATTCGCATTTTCGCGTCAGCCACTGTAGTTGTCCTACACACTTGGCACACGGGAGAGGTTTCAATCTGCAACCTCACCACTAGATGTCGCTAAATCTTACACACTGTTCCTTTAATTTGTTCTCCTTCTGTCATTTTTTAACACATATGCCTGACAAAAGTCTGACAAAACACTTGCACTATCCTCTTGCTGTACCGTTTCATTCCTTTCCCCGCCTCCTTTGAATTGGTTTGGCACTTGAGAGAAAAGGAAAATCCTTGTAAATGAAAATGCTAAGGCAGTGAACATAAAGTCTGATGTAATTTGACTTTGGGAAAGCACATTTTGTGTAATGTTGCTTTTCATCTATATTTTTTCAACCAGTGCCAATTGGAAAACACTATATACTGTAATAGTACTAGTCCATTATGAGACTGTCCTTCCAAGAACAGTCGTTCAGGAAGTGCCCAAAACAACATACTGTATGTGTATGTTCAAGTGAGAAAGCTCTGTAGCGGAGTAGAGGAGGTGGAAGTGGTTGCACGACTCAACAAAACGTTGGACTTTAACATGGGAGACCACTGTTCAATTTGTGTTTCCGACCATTAATCAACAGTGTTTCTTTAAACTATGACCACAATCACTCCCTAACCCTAAGCAAGTAGTTATTTATTTAACCATGACAATGAAGGCCCCCTAACCATTTACAAATGACAAATCTGGTTTTGTTTGTAGGGTCCTTATTTTCCATTAGAAAATCAAAATCCTTATCCCATTAATGTGCAAATGAGTTACTCACTTTCAAAGTGTTTCCTTCCAGGGACAATTTTGCGGAAGCTTCCAAGAAAAGTGGATGTATTGGAAGGCGAAAATGCTGCCTTTTGCGTTGAAGTGGAAAAAGAAGAAATGGACATACATTGGTACAAAGACGCCATAGAGCTGCGTGAAACGCATCAGACCATCCTTAAGTCCTTTGGTCGAACTCACATCCTGGTTTTCGTCAATACAATGCCCCAAGACTCTGGCCTTGTGACTTTCCTTGTAGGCAGATCCAAGACTTCCTCTCAGCTAAGAGTGAAAGGTAGGGTCACTAATCTGTAGATTATAGAATTCCAAATACAATATTTGCACAAAAAATTATCAAGATCAATAAGTTCCTTTTGGAATCGATCAACCTGTATCAGTTATTCCAATCCAAAGAGATATTGATGCATAATGGGTTTCTCCTGTTTCAGCGGCCAGACATTGTCCTCCCAGTTGTCCAGTGGGAGTGCAAATCAACACAGAGCGTGCTAATGCAGCTCTTCTCTCATGGGTTCCTGCTCAGGACACACGAAAGAATCCTCCATCTGGATATGTGCTTGAGCGACAAGAAGTGGGCACTGGCTCACAGGAGTGGCTACAGTGCCTAACCACTGACTCCGCAACCTCTGTGGAGATCCTCGGTGACAGCGTACCATGTGAAGCCGATTATCGATTTCGCATCTGCAGTGTAAACAAATATGGAAAGAGCAACAATGTTGAGTTCCCTAAAGCTGTTCATTTGGGTAAGTTCAGTTATACTATTTTTTTCTTGATTAATGAATTCACAACATTAAGGACACTGCTTGCTAAATCATGTATAAACTGATTCTCTTTTCCAGTTCCAGTTGCCAGAATACAAGCTCCCTTACAGGATGCGTTGGTGCCTGAGGGGCAAGATGCCCTCTTCTCTATTGAACTCTCTGCTTCAGTTATTGGTACATGGTTCTTAAGTGGTACTCAGCTTCAGGAAGATGAGCGTTATTCCATGCGTCGTTCACGAACACACCAATCTCTTCGCATTCGAGGAGTACGTGAAACAGACAATGGAGCCGAGATCACATTTATTGCCTATGGCATCCGGGATTCTGCAGCACTGTACATTCAAGGTACGTATGGGTCATAATTTGCCTGAGTATGTGTCTCACTAGGCCTAAGATGTACTGTGTTTTTATTTGTTTTTCTTGTTCAAAATGGAAATTGGACAAATGTGCAAACATTGTTTGGCACCAAAAATGCAAGATGACACTAACGTACTGTATCCTTCGGTTCAATATCCTAAATGACAAGACTCGATGATGTAAATCGTTCTCATTGTTTTTCTAAAATTTGCAGCTCCTCTTGTCAAGTTTTCACCGATGTCAGAAATGGATCGAAACAAATTTGTAGAAATTGGGAACCCCATTGTGCTCTACTGTGAGCTGTCAGACTCTTCAGCTCCAGTGAACTGGTACAAGAATGGGGGGGAATTACAAACAATGGAGGGTCTGCATATCCAATCAGAGGGCACCATGAGAAGAATTGTGATCCAATCAGCAGAGTTCTCACATTCGGGAGTGTATTGCTGTGATGCCATTGATGACGTCATCAGGTTCAATGTGGAAGTAGAGGGTGAGTGGAGTGAGTTTCTTACAATGTTGGTGTCTTTCACTAACCATCTTCATTGTCACTTTTACCCCGTTTTTCCTTTCTTATTGAAAAAATGCGTTTAGTCTTCTTTTTAAGTCTGACTTATCGAAACATAAAATTTACAACTTAACGATCCATTAAAATATCTAAATATCCTTAGCCCCACCTGTGAGGTTTTCAGCAATTCCAGATGCTGAGAGGAACAAAACCATCGAAAGCGGCTACTCCATTGTTTTATGCTGTGAGCTCTCAGATCCTTCTGCCCAGGTGCACTGGTACAAAGATGGGTCAAAGCTCCATCCTCAAACTGGAGTAGATATTCTAACTGACGGCTTGGCGAGAACACTGATTGTCCACTCAGCAGAATTTTTCCACTCTGGGTTATACTGCTGCAAGACAAAGGGTGACGCCATCACGTTCAGTGTGGATATCAAAGGTGATTTTTTTTTACCTTAAGCGATGTGAAACATTAATAAGCTCGTACTCAGCAAAGCAACTAACTGATGACACTTTTGTATGTTGTATGTATGTCTGTTGCCTTTCTTCTTAGCACTCATAATAAGAGCAGCTAAGCTGTCACTTTTTCTTTGACTGCCTTACAGCATGTTAGCAATTTAGTTGTCAGTACATAGATTGTGATAATCTTAAAGGCTGGCATGAGGTTGATTTGAGGTTGACATAAGATCTAAACATATCTATAGCTCCACCTGTGAAGTTCTCAGCAATTCCTGAAGAAATGAGGACCAAGTTGACCGAAGCAGGCTGCCCTATTGTACTCCAGTGTGTGGTGTCGGATCCTGAGGCCCACGTTTGCTGGTACAAGGATGAAATGCAGCTCATTTCAAACTCTGGATTAGAAATCCACTCAGAGGGCAACACAAGGACATTAGTTGTTCAGTCTGCAGAGCTGTGCCACTCTGGTATGTACAGATGCACCACAAAGGATGATACCATGGAGTTTCAAGTGGAGATCAAAGGTGATTTTACACTTTTTATCTTGTTCATTAATATTGTAACCCCACCTCCTCTTTATAGATGCCACTAATAATCCCCGCTTGTACTGTATGTGGTTTGAAAGACTGTTTCATGCACATAACCTTAAAGAAGTGTTAATGCCTTAGGTAATTATTAGTTATAATCATTTCTTTAGCAACTGCTGTGCCCTCAATTGAAATTCTCCAAAGCCCTTTTCATTTTCTGCTCAGCAGTTACATTTTTGCAAGATATCCATTTCCACAGTTTTGATTTTATTAAGCTGTCCTGAATTCCCAATACTAGCTATACCAGTGACGTACTCTACTATCTTTGACGTTGAGAGAACCAAGTCACTTGAAGCGGGCAAACTTTTGGAGCTGGAATGTGAGGTTACAGACTCCACTGTGCCTGTCTGCTGGTATAAAGATGGTGTAAAGCTCTCCCCGCCGAATGATTGGGATATACAGAGTAATGGCACGTTGAGGAGACTCATTATCCCATCTGCTGAGCTCTTGCACTCAGGGCTATACAGCTGTGAAACCTCTGATGACACTATTCACTTCACTGTGGATATCAAAGGTGATTTTTATTTAAATTTGTTGAATCTTTGAGCAAATCCTAGAGCTTTCTGGTGACTAGATGCAACTAACACTTTCAATATGCATATCTGTCTGTCTGTGTTCAAGTGGTGTTTTATGTCAAGTTGTAACAGATTCTTAAATCATGGTATAATTAATCTCTACTGACTAAATGTGAGTTTTTCTCCTTGAATTTGGTCTGAGATATAACAGATTGGTTCCCCGTTTGGGAAAGCTGAACCTATAACCCCTTTCTTAATCAGAGAGTAAATATGCACTGTTCAGTCCGCAATTATAATATCGATCATCATCTTTAGCTCCAACGCTGCAGTTGTCGCCCTCACCAGAGGTTGTGGAGACGCAGTCACTTGAAGCAACCTGCCCAACTGAACCAACATGTGAAACCTCAGACCCTGCTTTCCAGGTGTCACTGCAGAGGGATCAAGAACAGGATTGTATTAAAGAGCCTGATTTTGAAATGGAAGGCATCAAGAGGACCCTTGTTATTGAACCAACTCATCCTTCGAACTCTGGAACATACTATTGTGCAACAGCAGATGATGTTGCCCAATTAATAGTAAACAATCAAGGTGATTTTGCAAATGTGTGTTAAATTTTAGTTATGACTAACTTTTTGTGTAGCTTTTAGTCTGTCTTCTTATTCGTGGTTAGAATGGAGAGCTAATATCTGTGACAGTTTTGACAATATCTCTTTGAAGTCACTTTTTCTAAAATCTAGGATAATGTACACTGAAATTATCCCCCTAATGTCTGTAGTGCCACCTCCGACATATCTGCTTGGCCCTGATGTTGAGAAGACCGAGTCTGCTGAAGCGGACTGCCAAATTGTTCAGCAATTTGAGATTTCAGATCCCATTGCCAAAGCCTGTTGGTACAAAGACGGAACCCAAATCTACCCAAAACAGGAAGCTGACTGTGAATCACAGAGCAGCAGCCAAACCGTGCCCCTCCAGTCACATGACTTGTCTAGTGATGGGACATTTGGCTGTGAAACATCTGGCGATACACAGTTGTGCAATGTGGACATGAAAGGTGGTCTTCCACATTGTACCTGCACAATTAAGAATCAAGTATTTAGTGACATACATGAAGCCATCACCCAGCTCATTGTTTTCTCTTTGGCTTTGTCCAAACAGCAGAGCAGTGTCACTATGGTGACGAGATTGGTGAGATAGCTGATGCATCTGCCCAATACACTGAGGATGTCAAAGGTGATTTGATATATTTCAACATCAGTCATCCATCTTAACCCAGCACATAAATGCCACTAACAGTAGTGGTGTATTTTACTGTTAGCTCCATCATCTGAGGCATCTGCATCTTTTTTTTTTCCTTTTTGTCATATGAATCCTGGTCTTATGTCATTTCCTGCAGTGTTTGGCTCTTAATCAAACATGTGGGTGTTAAGTAGCTGAGTAGCTGCTCTTCATACTAACATATATGTTGTTTGTCAATTAATTCTTCATTTTAACAGCCATCTTTGCTTGTAACAAGCAGCTTACCACTCTTTAAAGTCATCTTATGTCTTATTCATCACCAGATCCTCTCATTCACATTGCTGCCCCGAACCTCTCACCGTTGCAATGACAACGAACTCTTATCAAAGAGAAGAAAATCAATTTACTTTTTAGGTTTTTAGGGTGTTAGTGTACATACTGGTGGTATAACAATCGGGAGTCAGCTGAAGGGGGAAATATAAAAGCTCAATCTCAGACCAAACCTGGTCGATCTTCTTGTTTGTCTTTGCAATGAATATCCCATAACTCCATGCTAACCCTCACTGATGCAAAATTCTGTTATGAGAAGAAGTATTGAGACCATCAACCACTGAAAACCTTTCTCTGTGTACATCATAATGCTTATAGCTACATCGCCAAGGCTCTCTTCTGGCCAAGAAAAGAAGTCTACTGAAGAGGCTTATCCTGTTGAAGTTGACTGCATGTCCTCAAAATGCAATTCTGGTACCTTCTGTGGCGAGAGAGGAGAAATACAGACTTATGAAGAACATTCCAGGCATATGCCAACTTCTCAGTCAACATATGAATATATGACTGACTGGATTACAACTAAACAGCCAAATGAGCTCTCCGACAATCAACGAACGACCCAATCTCCAGTTTACAGTAACTCTGTAAAGGCAAAAATAATGCAATCTGACACACACCATCACACTAACAAACCCACAGAATCTCAAGGTGAGGAATTAATTTACTATCTACAGCATGCAAAAGCCCCATCTGAAGAGCTTGACAATTCCCTGCAGACAGCTGTCCAGACAGATGGGTTCTGTAATGTTCTACAAACTGCAGCTGTTGAATCAGAGGAATCCACTCTCAAGACTCTAAGTGTTCAATCAGAAGAGCTACATAGCTCAAGACAGATGCTGACTGTCCAGTCAGAGCTAGGTATCCCCCTACAGACTTCAACTGCCCAATCACAACACCTTGCTAACCACTTAGAGACTTCAACAGTCAAATCAGACAAGTTCTGTAACTCCTTAACAACTACAACTCTGCCGTCAGAAGAGCCATTTAAATCCTTACACTCTGCAACTGTCCAACCAGAAGAGTCCTTTAAATTCTCCCATAGTGCAACTGTCCAACCAGAAGAGTCCTTTCAATTCTCCCACAGTGCAACTGTCCAACCAGAAGAGTCCTTTCAATTCTCCCATAGTGCAACTGTCCAACCAGATGAGTCATTTAAATTCTCACACCTTACAACTGTCCAGCAGGAGGAGTCCTTTAAATTCTCGCAAAGTACAACTGTCCAACCAGAAGAGTCATTTAAATCCATACACATTGCAACTGTCCAACCAGAGGAGCCTTCTAAATCTGTAAAGACAGCAACTGTCCAACCAGAGGAGCCCTCTAAATCCTTACACACTTCAACTGTCCAACCAGATGAGTCATTTAAATTCTCACACCTTACAACTGTCGAGCAGGAGGAGTCCTTTGAAATCTTGCAAAGTGCAACTGTCCAACCAGAAGAGCCCTCTAAATCCTCACATACCGCAACTGTCCAATCAGAGGAGCCTAAATCTGTAAAGACAGCAGCTGTCCAATCAGAGGAGCATTTAAAACCTTTACAAACTGAAATTGTCCAATCAGAGGAGCCCTTTAAATCTGTGCAGACAGCAACTGTCCAATCAGAGGAACCTTTAAATTCCTTACAAGCTGCAATTGTCCAATCAGAGGAGTCCTCTAAATCCTCACATACTGCAACTGTCCAATCAGAAGAGCCCTTTAAATCTGTACTGATAGCAACTGTCCAATCAGAGGATCATTTAAAATCCTCACATACAGCAATTGTCCAATCAGAGGTGGTCTTTAAATCTGTGCAGAGAGCAACTGTCCAATCAGGAGAGCCTTTTAAATTCTTACAAACTGCAATTGTCCAATCAGAAGAGCCCTTTCAATCTGCACAGATAGCAACTGTCCAATCAGAGGAGCCTTTTAAATCCTTACAAACTGCAACTGTCCAATCAGAAGAGCCCTTTCAATCTGTACAGATAGCAACTGTCCAATCAGAGGAGCCTTTTAAATCCTTACAAACTGCAACTGTCCAATCAGAAGAGCCCTTTCAATCTGTACAGATAGCAACTGTCCAATCAGAGGAGCCTTTTAAATCCTTACAAACTGCAACTGTCCAATCAGAGGAGCTGTATAGCTCCATACAGATGCCAGCTGTCCTGTCAGAGAAGCTTCTTGATTGCTTACAAACTGAAACCGTCTATTCAGAGGGGCCCTGTAACTCCTTATGGACTGCAACTGACAAATCAGAGGAGTTGAACAGACCCCTACAGACATCAACTGTCCAGTCAGAGAAGCTCAGTGATTTACCCAACACTGCATCCCCTCAATCATTGGACTTGTATAACTCTAAAGAGGCAGAAACGGTCCAACCAAGAAAGAAAGATTGGAACTTGCAACAGGCTGCGCATGTCAGATTGGATGATCTCTATCACACAGGACAAGCAGTGCCTAACCATTCAGAGGTGCTGTATCAGTCCAAGCAGGCCACAACAGTCCAAGCAGAGAGCCATCACACCATGAAGGCATCAGAAGACCAAGTAGATACCACAGTTAACTCTGGGCAAAGATCATCTACCCAGTTTGGAGAGCCTCACTATATCAAGCAGTCATCTCCTGTCCAATCAGAAGAGATCTATCTATCAAGGACATGTGACAGTCACTGGAGTGACAGTGTCACTGCAAATAAGGTGGCTGTTGAAGGTGATTTAAATAGTTAGCATTATCAAACAAAACATGGACGGGCACAATGTTGACATTGTGTAAAATGAAGAGATTGCTTTTTGCAATCCTTGACATTTTGACAATTTCTACATTTACTTACTTGATTTTGTTCATACTAAAACTAATATAGTACTCAATGTAAAACTTTGAGCTTGGGTGGTCTGTGAGGAATATTAAAGACAGCGGAAAGAGTAAATATATTAGCTTCAAATCCTAACTTGAATGCCTAGTTATCTCAAGTCTAACAAAAGATACCTCTTTTTAGATTACTAATCACAAAGAAATGTATTTTATTATTACTTATTTTAACTCTTAAGATTTCTTGGCATGACTAATCTTGATTTGAAATTTTGCTCTTCTGTCATTTGAAAGCATAATTTTTGTTGTAGCCAGTAATAGTGATGCAATTTTCTCTTGATGTTACCTCAAACATCCCCAGCTCCACCCGTGAGAATTACAAGACTTTCTGAGGCTGAGAGGATCATGTCTGTTGAAGTTGATGAACCCATAGTGCTGCGTTGTGAGATATCAGATCCTAACGCTCAAGTTAATTGGTACAAGGATGGAATACATCTACGCGAAGCAGCTGGGCAAGACATGCTGGCAGAGGGTTCCATAAGAACACTGGCTTTCCAGTCAGCGATGCTGTCTCATGCAGGGATTTACAGCTGCAAGACAACAGATGATGCAATGCAGTTTCATGTGGATGTTAAAGGTGACAAAAGTTCTTTTCATCTGTTCTGCAAATAGATTTTAGTCAAGGCCAAGTGCAACCAAATGCTTTTGCTTTGCTTATAAATAGTAAGATCTTACTCTATTACTTTCAATTTTTTTCAAGTAACAGAACACCAGCAAAAATAAAGACACTGCCACAGAGTTTAAAACATAAAGGGCCCTATCTTAACGATCTATAGCACATGGTCTAAAGTGTATCGCGCAAGTGCATTTAGGGCGTGTCACACTCCACTTTTGTGAGTGAAGCAGCGCATAATCTGGGCGCAAAGTAAGGCACAAGGGGCAACAGGGTTGTATTTAGTTTTAATGCCAGGTGCGTCTGCACGTTGCCATATTACTATTTAAAAGGCAGATTTGGCAAAGTGATTGTGCGCGAGCAGATGTATGTGGTGCTTGGACGGTGGACCCTCTGCCTCAGCCGTCTCCCAAGGGAGGGATGAGGAGAGGAGACGCCACAGAGGCGTGTGTTCACCGTGATCTCTCTGGTCAAGGAGGAGAGCTGTTGCGTGTCCCTGTGTGTGTAACAAACAGAGTGTACACGTGTTGTGAACCTTCCTATGTAGACGCATCTTACTATCTGAATAATGCGCCCTTTAGGTAGAAGGAAAATACTGCGCCAGTCTTAAGACCAGGTTTTTGTTGGTCAATGGCCCAATCGCTTTCTGCTGCCTTAAGATAGCAATGCGTTAAACAAAGTACCTGACCACACCTCATTTTAAGACAAACACGCCCATGGGCACACAGATGGGACCAGTACATTTGCTACTTACACAACATGGGCGCTGGGTGTGAAAATGACAACTGCGTCGGTCTGAAACTAGCAATGACAGTTGCGCTGCGCTGTGCGCCCCTCTGCGCCGGGTGTAAAACAGGTCCCAAAATGTTCAATTGCTCCCTTTAGCAATATATAGATGACATCAGTTTACTGTTAACTGTGTATTTTTTTGTGCTGTTGGCACACCAAAATCACAGTCTAAGTGTTACAATAACAAATAGCTATAAGTGGTACATAAAAGATGGCAGAATCTTTGTTCTCTAGCTCCATTCTATCTCTAAATCAAAATATACTTCGACACAGTAAGTCCCTGGCTAAAACCTACCTACTTAATGTAATGACATTCTAAATTAAGCTAATCTCTTAGCCATGGTAAAACCTTACCTGAGACCGTGTGGCTCAATCTGCTTCTCCTTTTTAATGTCTCGGAGTAGCTACTTAGGTAGCTCGCAAATGTAAAGTTCTTACTTACACTTTTCCATTTAGTACTAAAGCTCCATATGTCTGTCATCTTTTTTGGAAGGTACGATAAAATTGCACATTAACGCACGGATGTCTAACGTGAACTAGAGGCCGACGCCACACATGAAGATTATATGATGGCAGTATTATTTTAATTAGTAGTTGGCCTTTTTTTTAATAACTGATGACTATAAATTTCGATTGTATTGACCCAATAGTGAAGGTGAAATGCTGACTTCTGTTTCTTTGGAGCCGGTTGCTAGGCATTACACATTGCACCTTTGAGGCTCAATATCCTCTTAATTAAGATTTTTTCCCCCCTAAAATCCCTATCAGAATAGACAGTAGAAACAAACAGGTTTACCACAGTGGGATGAGCTATTTTGACCCCAACTTCAGCCCTGTTCAGATCTGGCATTAACATGCGACCTGGGTGATCTGATCACAAGCGGATAGCTCTAAGTACAGGTGTGAATGCACTCAAGACGCATCGAGGACGCATTGAGATCCGATCGCACAGACCACACTCGTAGGTGGTCTGGGCTGCATGTGACCACATTGTTTTAGCAGTGTGTACGCGAATGTGTCCTGGGCTACATTAAGGACCGCCTACTCAACTGACGTCCCGCTTGGATCCACGAGGTCTGACTGCTCTCGTAATGGGAATAGACAGGTAGACACACGGCATGGAAATGGCTTCTGTGCACTAGCCTAACGTATCCCTGTTGGTCAGAGGTCGTGTTAACCGAATACTTTCCGACATTGACTGATTTTTTTCAACAATGACTGAAATCTCTGAAGGCTGACCGTCATTTTGACGAGAGCTTGCAGAATCGTGAAATCCCGTGTTCAGAGAGCTGGTGATTCTAGTCTCCAGTGTGGCAGCAGAGTGCAGGTTCAGCCTTCAGAACAAAATGAAAATGGCCATGAGAATTCATCTGTCCGCGGAAAAGACTACGGGAAAAAAGGATTCATCTGCTTCTTGTGTGTGACCGCCCGGTCGGTGTCGTTTTTCTGTTCATCTTTTCTCTCCATGCCCTTATAAATGCATAATCTACAAGCTTGTTCTGTATATTAAGTATTAAGACAATATAAATGTACACACAGCAAGCAGGCCGCCACCACCGTGTGGCCCACTTTCTCAGTCCTCGGTCCAAAAATGTAGCCTATTGAAAAAAGATCAATGTAATCATTTCCAAAATTCACAACATGTTTTTATCTAACGAAATATTCTGTTGCAATCCATATTTGTTGGCATTTAGCCTTTCAAAAACAACATTTTCACTGAGGTCAAAAACAATTTGCTCTCCCACTCTCCGCACATACACAAAGGAAAGCTCGCACCTGTATTAAAATACATTTGACGCTTCATTCCAAATCCTCAATAGAAGCTTTGAATGTAAAAAGAATGACATTCGGTAGAGACACCCTCGTGGCTTGGTCACTCCACTTTGTTTGTTTCCTATTTACAGGGCCAGGGCTGTGTATCAACACCCCCAGAACGGACAGATAGCTGACCGTGAGGAGATCGCTGAATTTTACAAAAAGTGCATTGGATTACAATCACAGACTCCACCTTTAAATAGGCATATGTCTTATTATCATCATAATCGTATTTCTCATGTCACAGAAACCACTGAGAGTGAATCTTGTGTTTTGGCTGTTGTCATCATACTGTCGGTGATGTGTCTGTGTTTTTGTTCCGGTGCTCTGCACAACTCTGACATTAGCCCGCCCTCTCTCATCCCAGGCTCTCTGAAGCTCTGTACCGCCGACACTGCCACCTTTGCCAGGCAATAGCGGCAGTTCTGGCGGAAGGACCGCCGGTAGACAACATATTTTTCGACATAACATTTATATGTTAATAAAATGTACCCGAATTCACAAATACCAGTATGTAGAACATTACTACTGACATTCCTGTAATATTAAGTTGCAACGTCTGCTGTATTAGCCGTGTGTTTACTTCGTGTTTATTTGCATATAGAGCGGGGCAGTGAGATCTGATCACAGGTGGTCACGGGAGACGCATGTGGAGATGCATTCTAATGCCAGGTGTGAAGTGACGTACTTAGAGCTGTCCACTTGTTATCGGATCACCCAAGACGCATGTTAATGCCAGGTCTGAACAGGGCCTGCTTGGAGGTTTTCAGTCACATCAAAATTAAAGTAGAACGGGTTAAGACAAGCGGCCAGGGTTTCATTAGTCCCTTTTATGTTATGCTCTGTACCAGTTAGCCACTGGAGTGCCTCCAGCTTTGCAACCTTCTGCTGGAAATGCAGGAAAATCCGTCCCCGTTCAGACCTGGCATTAACATGCGTCCTGAGTGATCCAATCACAAGTGGAGAGCTTTAAATATGTCAGTTCATACCTAGAATGCGTCTCCACATGCGTCTTGAGTGACCACTTGTGATCTGATCTCACTGCCCCGCCCTATATGCAAATAAACACGTAGTAAACACACGGCTAATACAGCAGATGTTGTGACGCACTATAACATGAATGTCAGTAGTAATATCCTACATATTCGTGAATTTGGGTACATTTTATTAACATCGAAATATAATTATATCGTACCGGCGGTCCCTCCAACACCGCCGTCTTTGCCAGACAACAGAGCCAGGGATGCTGCAGCGAGCAGGCTGGTGTCAGCTCCGTGCAAAGCACCGGAATAAAAACACAGACACATCTCCAACAGTATGATAATAATGTACTTTGCGTGCCTAGTCTGATAGTCTGTAGATATGTAGCCTATAAATAATATATATTTTAATAACATACAGTTGTACAGACAGAATACAGTAGAGCACAGAGGCCGTTTCCATGCTGCGAGGCAGACAAGCGCTCGTGTCTGCCTGTCTATTCACATGAGGAGCGCAGAGACCCCCTCTGAATGTGGTCTGAGCGATCAGATCTCACACCTGTACTTATAGCTGTCCACTTGTGATCTGATCACATGTTAATGACTGGTCTGAACAGGGCCTCTCTGTGCTGGATCATCCTACAAGCACATAAGCAGTGTGTTGAAATAAAACTTTCACATTTTAATCATAGATGAATTAATTAATACAAATAATGAAATTAATTTGGGCTTGATTCTCATTCACCATTTTCCCCAAAAAGCTGCCATGTTTCCAATCTGTTAACTGTACAACATATCATCTGAAAACTACACATTTTTCTATAAATACTGAATCAAAATTGCTGAGTAGGATAAAAGATTTGTATGTATTTTTAATGGTTGCATATGATTATGAAGCCGTTAGTTTTTGAGGATTGTGCTTTGCTTCCTTTGGCTATTAACAGTCTGTTAATTATCTGTTTTATTGACCAATTCTATTTTACATTCAATCCTGTAGCTCCACTTCTGAAGTTTTCAGCTTTATCGGAGGGTGACCAGAAAAAGACGGTCATGGCGGGCTTTCCCATTGCTCTACAATGTGAGCTGTCAGACCCCACTGGACAAGTCAGTTGGTACAAGGATGGAACACAGCTCCTACCTCAAAATGGAGTAGACATCCAGTCAGAGGGAAATTTGAGGAGTCTAGTTGTCCCATCAGCAGATCGGGTTCATACTGGTGTATACCGTTGTGAGTCAAAGGATGATGACATCCAGTTTGCTGTGGAAGTAAAAGGTGATGCTCAGAAACTCTGTAGCGCTTTCAGTGTCTTGCACGTCAAACTAACTGTAAAAGCAGGTGATTAAGTCACGTTTGTCTAATCGCCTAACAGAACATTTTTCTGCTTCCCGAATTCGGTCAACTACTTTTCTGAAACTGTAAAGCAAAACGTTTAAAGTTAAATCTGTTATGTTAATTTGTTACGTTAATTTGTTACCGCATGATATGTGAGTATAGAGAAAAACAACTCCCTATCACACCTAATCATGATGCTCATTTTTTAACTAAATTAAATCAGATAATAGAGGAAGTCTTCTCTCCAAATATCTTACAATGTTCAGCTTCACAATGCAGCTTCTTATTATGCATGTCCAATCTCTTGAGAAAGCTAACTAGTGTCTTGTTCTTTTTCATTAAAGACACTAACTGAATACGTTTTCACTATTGTTTGTGTCGTACCTGTGCTTTCAGTTTGTGCCTTTTATGTCGGTGGATAACTTTGAAATTTCAGAACTTTATTCTTGCTCTTTTAGCCCTTTGAATTGTTTTACTCATTGTCCTTCTTAAGCAGGTTGTGTTTATGTTGTATGTTATGTTGTTTGGTCTTGAAATTCTTTGTCATTGAATACACATTAGGTTGGATATTTAATTTCTTCAAAAAATGACATTTATGAAGTTTATTAAGACACTCTTTTTGCAATATCTGAAACCTATAGCACTACCTGTGAAGTTCTCAGAGCTTCAAGAGACTGGCAGGAGCATGTCCGTCCGAGAAGGTTCTCCCATTGTCCTCAGCTGTGAACTCTCTCATGATCTTTCCGCTCATGTCGACTGGTACAAAGATGGGATGGAGCTCCTACCACAAAACAATATGGAAATACAGTCAGATGGTCTAACAAGGACACTACTCATCCACTCAGCTGAAAACACACATGGTGGCACCTATGAATGTTCAACATCAGATGACACCATCACGTTTAAAGTGGACATAGAAGGTGATTCATTTCCATCCTTACTATCTTCCTATCATACATACCACGTCCATCTTATTCTATGGCGTGAGCGGTTAACAACGTTTGCTTTGTTTTGAATGTTCATGAGAACATGGTGTGTCTGGCTGGACAGTGTGTTTTTTCCACTGTTAGTGATTTATCTCTTATCCAAAACCCTTGTTATTTCCTTCTCTTAGGCCGATCGCCACAGATCATGCCAATCCCACTGTCAGAAAAATACAAGATGATTGCAATGGGTTGTCCAATTATCCTCCAGTGTGAGGTCTCGGACCCTGTCGCCCAGGTTTCCTGGTTTAAAGATGAAGTGGAGCTTTTTTGCAAAACTGGCCTTGATATGAAAAGAGATGGCAGTCTGAGAAAATTAATGATCCACTCTGCTAAGGTCTCCGACTCTGGCCTCTACAGTTGTAGCCTCGCTGATGATGTTGTGACATTCCATGTGGACGTCGAAGGTGATTTTCTTGTATTCAGTTCTAATGAGCTTCCAGGTGTGCTACCACCATTTCCTTAATTACCCTTAACTGTACACTTATTTGCACAATTACATATATAACGTAGAGGTTTTTGTAACATTGTCTAAAAACACAGAGCTTCATATAGTGTACATACTGTGCTAAAATAACCAAAAAGGTTGATGATGAACACTACTTGTTAAATGATATTCTGACAGCCTAACAACAGTGTTCTGCAAATCTTATAATACCCTCCAGCCTCTCCTGTGAGGTTTTCAGCACTTCCAGAGGTCGCAAGGAACAAATTTGTTGAAGCAGGCTGCCCAATTAAGCTGCAGTGTGAAGTCTCAGAGCCAACTGCCCAAGTCTATTGGCACAAGGACGGAGAACAGATACCTCCAAAGAGCGGATGTGAAATCCAAACAAAAGAAAGACTGAGAGCGTTGGTTATTGCATCGGCAGAAGTCAGACACTCTGGTAGTTACAGCTGTGAGGCCGCAGATGACCATATAGAATTCAAGGTGGATGTTGCAGGTGATCTAAGTATTTTGAGCTTTGTCAGAATCACTAACTTCTTTCAGTGAATGCTTGGCTACTAGACCAACCCATTTTCTTTATTTCATTCTGTAATGGTCTAAGATAAGGTGTACTGATAATGATGCACAGACTTATACACCCTAATAGAAAATGTAATGTTGTGACAACTTACTTACATTTGACCATATATAAGTACATAATGGATCAAACATTATTCAATATTGCCAATTGTTTTTTAAGCAGCGGCAGTGATATGTAGCTCAATGTCGCCCTAACAAACAAATACTAAAAGGCCCATTCAGACTGGACTTTTTAAAGCATGGTGGTAAAACTGCATCTTAAACCAAATGATACATTAACAGTGGCTCAAATTACTGTGTAATGTGAATGGGGTCACTCGTAGTAACAAACCACAGCGAGTTATCACCCGACTCTGCAGTTTCCCTCAGCTCCATGGAGTGTTTTGGTGTTTTTCAGCATACTGTTTTGGTTTTAAAACCAGCAACTTCACTGTTTGGTTGGAGACTGCCAAAGTTAGCAACTAGCTGGTGAACATAGTGGAGCATTTAGTAGCTAAAGAGCCAGATATTTTCGTCAGGAGTTGGTGGAGACCAAAACAAAGCTAAAAGGACAAATGGCCAAAAACACAACTCCAAATTAATGATAAATTTGTTCTGTGTCTGCTGGGTGTGTAAATACAGCCCGTTCTCATTCCCAGGGTGTCAAATACCAAGGCTTTGTTATGGCTGTCGGTGTTCTATACACAAAGTACACTTTAGCGCCGTTCCATTTACTACAATGTAAAACCATCCGAGGTAATAGTAAACGCTCCAAGAAAGTGTGCCGTGAGCGTGATGACGTAGTTTAAAGAGAGAAAAGAAACACCGGGCGGGCGGGAGTGGTGATGGATGGGTCCAACAAACATCGTGTTCCGTGTTTCAAGTTTCACTTTCACGTTACAATCAGCTGTTTGTTCGTGTCCTGTGTTCACAATGTTCAGTTTCATTTTCACCTTACAAACGTAGTAGTTTTAAGGCCAACCATCAAGTCGGGATGAGAACGTGTTGGTAAATAGGCCGCTGTTTGCCGTAACTTTATATGAGGTGATAGTATGTGAACTAAAAGAGTTCATGCTGATTTAACTGCTCAGTCCAGTGGTAATGGTAGTGGCCAACATAATTTCCAATTTTCAATTTCCGGCTGTGTCAAACTTTGCCACTTCTTGCAGGATGCAGAGCAGACTGTTGTGCTTGCCACTGTGTGATTCTGTCGAGACTTATGAAGGATGAGTTGCGGATGCTGCAGACCTCCTGATCTGAAAGGGCATTAAGGCTGTACATGCTCTGTATTAACAACTCAGATTGCAGGCAGACTGCAAAAAGAGCAAAAAACAAAACAAACTGATTGACATGTTCCATTTTGCTGGCTCACTGATTGCATGTGAGTCCATGACTGTAGCACTGTTTAAGTAACTGAGAGATCTCACTGTGTAGGGAAAAACTTTATCATACCAAACTATTTTGACACCTGGAGTAAAACAGTACATTTTACAGCCTTCAGCCTGTAAATCCAAGCGTTACATAGCATAGCAAATCTGATTACTATCTGGTTACTGTTCAATGAATTGAAATTCCTATAGCACCAGTTTGATTCTCAGCTGTTCCAGAGGCTGAGAGGAGCATATCTGTTGAAGCAGGCAGCCCGATCAATCTGCAGTATGAGATCTCAGAACCCACTACAAGCCAGACCTGCTGGTGTGACGACGGAATAAAACTCTTGCCAAAATCTGGGATAAACATCGACTCCGAGGGCAATGAGAGAACACTGGCTGTGAAGTCGGCCACGTCTTCATGCTCTGGAGTGTACAGTTGTAAAACTGATGATTCAGATTTCAACGATTTCTATGTGGAGGTGAAAGGTGATGTGCTAAGCTTTTTCTTGGCAAGATGTTGTCATTGTAGAGTCTTATCACCTTCATCATGGCCTCTAATATCTAAGAAGGAAGCAAAGCCTGATCATCATCATATTCATCATAGCTGATTTCCTTCAGATGTGTCCTAATTTCATTGCTTTTCACATACGTGCTTCACATTTAATAGCATGTAATTTGATGGGTTACACCTATGGTAATTGCATTACCTCAATGCACTGCTTCAATTAATTTTCTCACCTTGCTTCAAAAGTGGATTAACACCCACTGATCATTATGATGTCTATGTGGAGTTGTTATCTAGATGGCAAGGCTTGAAATCAGCATGTCTAAGCTGTGAAAACCAGACCTTACAGCTACTGCACGCATGAGCATAAACAATGAATGCTACATTCAAGCAACAACTTACTTCTTTTGTGACTGTTTTCTGCAGCGCCACCGGTAACATTTGCCGATATCCCAGAGGAGGACCTTTTCAAGAGTGTTGTGGAACAAGAACAGCTTGTTCTGTCGTGTGAAGTATCGCGGGCTGATGGTGTTGTACAGTGGTACAAAGATGGAACTGAAATGCAACCATGTAACAATATCACAATGCAAGCAGAGGACATCAAAAGGAATCTGACAGTACATTCAGCCAAACTGTCCGACACAGGCACATACACATGCCGTGCAGGAGACAACATCCTAATGTACAAGGTTAACATACGAGGTAATGAAATAGCTTATGAAAACTCTGAAAATACATGATATAAAACCTGCACCAAAAAAAAAAAATGCACTTAAATTCACTCACAGTGGACAATGTTTCAATTTCATGTATTCTTCTTCCAAAGAACCTCCAGTGATGATAATCCACCCCAAGGAGGATGTCCACCTTGACCGTCACGTCCCTGAGGAAATTATTCTGAGCTGCGAATTGTCTCGTCCAAACGGTGTTGTCAGCTGGTACAAAGACGGCCAAAAGCTGCAAGAGAGCGAGAACATCAAGCTCAAGATCGAAGGCCCTTATCGACGACTGAAGATTATTTCTAGTGGAGTCGAAGATTCTGGAGAATACGTCTGTGATACAGCTGACGCGTCAATATTCTTTCACCTTAGTATTACAGGTAAAATCCCTGATACTACATACAGTATATTCTACATACATACAGTAGATATGTAGGTATCTCAAGGCAAAAAGCATAACGAGTAGATTGTGGTATTTACGGTATCAGTGTGCTTCAAACAAAAAAGTTTGTGCAGTGTCGTCTGAATATGTCTAAAGGCAAAAGTATATCTGTTCTGAATGGTCACACTCGAAGGTTGGTTGAAAAGCCTGCCGTCTAAACAAAAAAAAAAAAAAAACTGTCTTCGACACGGACGCGTTGCTCCGCTCAACTGGCCGTTCAAGACCTGACGTCCCCTATTGTGGAATGCACCTGATTGGTCCCTGGTTTTCTGCTTGCTGTTTCAAACAGGAAACAACATGGCGGCCTGCTCATAAACTTTCTGTTATCCCGTCTAAACAATCCACCAAAATCTACTTCTGAAAACATTTTCAGTGAGAAATAGACGATGCCACTGCTGAATCTGGTTCATTTTGGAACTAGATCTCCTAGTCTGACAGCTTGGTCCAAGTTCCGTGAGCCGGACGCGTCGTGCTGGACGGGCTCATTTACATAAAGGACTGTTCTTTGCCTTTTCATTTTGAAAGAGCAACGGCCAATGAAGAAACTCCAAAACTCGGCCGACTAATCGTGTAACTTCGTCACTCAGTCAGTCACTCAGTGACAGACTTTTGGGTTTGTAGGGCTGGTCCTCTGTGGTCCAGCCAAAAAGAGAGCTCGAGGGCTCAGAGGGTAGAGCAGGTTGTCCACCAATCGGAAGGTCTGTGGTTCGATGCCCGGCTGCTCCAGGTCACATGTTGATGTGTCCTTGAGCAAGACACTTAACCCAAAGTTGCTCCCGAAGGCATGGCCATTGGT
Source organism: Sebastes umbrosus (assembly GCF_015220745.1). Lineage (NCBI taxonomy): Eukaryota > Metazoa > Chordata > Actinopteri > Perciformes > Sebastidae > Sebastes > Sebastes umbrosus. The sequence continues at coordinate 31,570,344 of NC_051281.1, read as the reverse complement.
GTGTGATTGAGTATTTAGATTAGATCCTGATGGGCAAAGTTGGCACCTTAGCAGCCTCTGCCATCAGTGTGTTAATGCTGACATGTAGTGTAAAGTGCTGTGAGTGGTCGGAAGACTAGAAAAGTGCAATATAAGTCCAAGTCCATTTAACCCCTACACATCTGGCCAACAGTTACATGAAATGAAAGTTTGAAAAGGTGAGGAAGAGGTTTCAGATGCTTTTCAATGATCTGACAATCACTTTGTTTGAAGCATACCGACGCCTTTAACATTGCTAAAGTTAGGGGTTAACTAATTCATCCAGGATCAAAGATGTATGCAAAGACAGTCCTGCAGAGATATATGCATCAACTTGACTCCTAGAAAACAATGCAAACATATTGTAGCATTCATTAAACTAATGAGTGATGTCTAATCTGGATGATAACGTCCCTTTCCAGAACCTCCAGTGCGGATTGTGTCCCCAAGTCAGTCCCAAATGGAACTGTGCCAGCAGACCTCTGAGAGGATGGTATTGAGCTGTGAGATCTCACGGCCCAATGCGGTAGTGCGCTGGTATCGAGACGGACTCGAAGTGGAGGAGAATGACAACCTTTTGCTAGAGGTGGACGGGGTCTACAGAAGACTCATTATACCAGAAACTACTGTCAAAGATTCCGCAGAATACGTGTGTGATACTGCAGATGACTCCATGACATTCTTTGTAAACATAGCAGGTAAAGGAAACTAAAGAAAGAAAAAGTAGGTCCTCTAAATGTGTTGCTCTGTCAGTGTTTATCCATTTCTAACACAAATTTTCTGAATGCGCAGAGCCTCCTGTTCGCTTTGTACGTCCAAGGAAGATGGCAGGTAGAGTAGACAAAGTGGCTGGGGAGACTCTGGTTCTAGACTGTGAGGTTTCAAGATCAAATGCCGAGGTCACCTGGAAGAAGAACGGGGAAGAAGTAGAAGACTCCAGAAATATCACCATCCTTGAGGATGGTGTCCTGCGTCAATTAACCGTTCACTCACTAACAATGGAAGATGCTGGGCAATATGTCTGCGACGCAAAGGATGATGTGATGGATTTCCACGTAAATGTACAAGGTAGGTTATTGTACTTAAAGATATAAGAGCCCCCAAAGTCCAGAAAGATGACGGTCAATCTTTACAAGTTCTATATATTGTGCACTCAAGATCCAGACTTAGCCAATAGAAAGTCTATGCAAATTTAGACCAGATAATAACTCCTGGGCACAACTTCTTCAGGGGATTTTAGTGCTCTGCATTTTGCAATTAAAGACATTTTTTTTATTTCTTTCTGCCTAAAATACAAAGGATTTTCTGTTCCAATAAAACTTCTGTTCTTTCTTGTTCATTTTCAGAGTTGCCTGTAAAAATTCTTGGAAAAACTGATGCAAAAAGAGAAAAGCAGTTCTTAGTATCAGATGACATTATTCTAGTGTGTGAATTATCGAGATTCAATGCCTCAGTCAGTTGGTACAAAGATAATCAGCTAATTGATGACACCGAGCGATACTGTAGCGAGGAGCAAGGCGTTTTCCGATCACTGGTTGTCCTAAATGCTGGGCTTGAAGATTCGGGAGAGTACACCTGTGATGCAGTGGATGATAAGATTGTCTTCTATATCACTGTCAAAGGTAATCATATTATTAAGAAATGTATATGTTATCTGTCTTTCCTTCAATCGGGAGGAAAATAATGCAAGGTCTTTTATGTTCAGAGCCTCAAGTACAGATCATTGGAAACTCAGGCCACCCGGAGCATCATATCCTGGTAGCAGGAGATGACCTTATTTTGGAGTGTGAAGTGTCTCGGCCGAACGCCACCGTTCAGTGGTTATGGAATGGCGAGAAGTTGAAACCAGACACTCGTATAAAAATTGACAGCTATGACGTTGTGAGGAAGCTTGTTCTCTCTGGACTTCGGCCCTCAGACTCTGGAAAATACATTTGTGATGCCGCCGATGACAAATTAACAACAATTGTTGAGGTCCAAGGTAAGATTTACCGTGAAACATGTTTTAAATTGAATTGATGTTGTTTTCTTTTGATTAACATATTGTTTCATGATTGAATTTGAGCAACTTCTTTGTAAATCTCTTTTTTCTCAGAGCCGGCGGTCAAGTTTGAGAATAAAAAAGCAAGTAATAACGTCTCAGCTCATGAAAATGAGAGTGTTACGCTGTATGCCGTCGTGAGCCGAGAAAGAGCTAATGTTCGTTGGCTGAAAGGTGGCCAGCTATTGAACGGGGACAACATTCACATCTCCAGTGAGGGTAATACCCACAAGCTCACCATTAATCCCTTGCAGCTGTCAGATTCTGGAGAATATGTCTGTGACGTAAAGACAGATGAGATGTATTTCAGTCTTTTAGTCAAAGGTAAGAATTTGGCACTCCTGAACAAAATGTGACCGCTATTTCCAAGTAAACATTTACTTGATTTTTCATTGTCGCAAAGTTAACACCTCTGGAATTATATTTCTTTATTCTGCTCATCAGAAATGAAGATGAAATTTATCAGACCCCTGGAGAACATTGTGTCTCTGGAGGGCAGAAGCCTTATATTACGATGTGAGATCAACAAGCCCAAAGGAGATGTCCAGTGGCTAAAAGATGGCCAAGAGATCTCTCCAAGCCGTCGGCACACAATAAGGGCACAAGGTCGAGAGCGAACCTTTACCATCCACCAACTAGTGGAAGAAGATGCTGGAGAGTATGCCTGTGAATCCACAGATGACAGGACCTCAGCTACTGTCACTGTAGAAAGTAAGTCAATCCAAATCATACAACATTAAGGCAGGTCAGAGAATAAATATGTATTAAAAATGAAAATCGTTTAAATAGTCCATGTGCCTTCTGAATATTTTGAGCACAATGAATCTAATTCAGCTGAATGCTTTGCCTTCAGATCCCCGTGTTGTGGAGTTCATAGCGGAGCTTCGTAACATCACGGTCTGCGAAGGAGAAGATGCAGTATTTAAGTGTGTGGTTTCACCAGAGGACACTCAGTTGGTGTGGCGCTTAAATGGCAAGCAAGTAGCTCTGAATGAGCGCACTGTCATTTCAAGTAACGGACTGTGCCACATGCTCTGCATCCACAACTGCATGGTTTCAGATGGCGGCAGAGTGACAGCTGATGCAGAGGGGTTGGTATCAGAGGCAGAACTCCAGATTCAAGGTGAGTTGTTGTCCCATCCATTAACACGATGATTACAGTAGTATATATACCCACATGTACATATATTTGTCTTGAATCACAGACGTTACAACATTTAACGACCATTTACTGTTCATAACATCATATCTCTGGTTCTTATGACCATATATTTAGCTAGGAGCTATTTTCAGCAACACTGGAGTAATGTAAACATGAAAGTAATGTAAGAGAGTTTAAATGCCTGTGTACCATTAGTACCACATAAGCATATATGTGACAAATAAAGACCCTTTCAGACACGTTTAAATTGTTGAAGAGGCGCCTGTGACGACTAGCGGTTAGCAGCTCCTCCTGTCAGAGTTCCTCTGGTAACTGAGAGAGACAAGTGGCTCAGTGGTTTTGGTGTATGTGATGCTGCAGGGGACAAGTCTCCTCCAAGCTCAAAGCTTGCTCTCTGTGCTTGAACTTGCAATGCAACTGCTGATTTACTTTGGTCTATATTGTGTTTTATATTGTCTGAAAGTGGCTTCAAAGTATTGTTGTGTAGAATTAACAAAGAATTCAAACATACTAGGGCTGGGACGATACACCCATCTATCCATACCATCATGATATTTGAGTGCCGATTCGATGTGTATTGCGATTTATAAGTATTGCGTATCTAGAAGTATTGCGATTCGATATTACAATTTATTGCGATTTTTGTTAACTTTTTTAACACTAGATGGGAAAAGTTGAAACATACACTTATAGGGACTTTTACTTTAGAAAATATCCAAATTGACACAGTAAAGACATTGTCAGGCATTATTTATTAATACATTTCCCTCACAAATTAGTGGTATTTTCTTTTAATTTATAAGGGACATGTAATGTTTTATACTTCTGGTGAATATAATCCATCAATCTTATTTCCATAAAAGTGTTTTGTATATACAGTTCCCTTTGTTAACACCTTATTTTGAAAAGCGGACGTAGTAAGGTGTATACTTCCAATAACTTCTCCAAGTCCGTCTCTAGCTCTCCCGTCAGCTTCGTTCTCTTTATCCATCCATGGTCAGCTCCATCGGGGCTGTTTGAATGTATTTAACATGAATGTCAGTATCTGGGTGCTCTACAGTTGTAGCGTCAGACGAGAGCGACGGCCGGCTCGACCGCACGTTACCACAATACGATTACGTTTCCTGTCCGTGACAGAGTTAGCATGCAGCTTTAGCTCTGCTCTGTCTAGCTCTGCTTTTCCTGTCAATGTGTGAAACCCAAAGTGTTTCCATCCTTTACTGGATGTGTAGTGTTTACCACGCTGGATTTAACATGTGAGGGTGCAGGTCGTATCCATGCAGACCCTCCAACGTTTTCTTCTCTGTCGTATCTGCCGGTTTCAGCTCGCTATGGCCGGCCGGGTACTGTTTGTTTGGTTGATGGATACAGAACGGATATGACGTCACGTTACTCTGACTACAACAATAGCACTGACTTCCTTCTACCTCAGCATAGACTCAAATGAAGCAAATAAAAAATCTCTTTCAAAATTGGAAAAAATAATGGCGATACATAGGTGAATTGATTTTTTCCCCACCCTTAATACAGTGTAATCATATCAAGTACCAAAATCCCTGACATGATAGATGTTGCTATCTAGTAATTCCTTCAATTACTTTTTAGAGCAACAGGTGTTGTTCACCAAGAAAATGACACCAGTTGTAGCTGAAGAGTACGCTGACGCAACTCTAGAGGTGGAGGTGAGTCTGGATTCGGGAGAGGTGCAGTGGATGAGGCAAGGGGTGCTGATCCACCCCGGAGCCAAGTATAACCAGAAGCACAATGGCCGAAACCACAACCTTACCGTCCACAAACTGGCCATGTCGGACCGGGGCACCTACAGCTGTGAAACCCTCCATGACCGCACGCAAGCCCAGCTCACAGTGGAACGTGAGTGTGCATGTGTTGTCACTATGCCCTGTTGTTGTTTGTTTACCGCCGTTGCCGACGACTCCATCTCTCCATCGCTGCTTCTTGTGAAGGCAATTAACTGAGTAAGAGTAATTTGAGTGACTGGGGACCAGGGTGGCACTTGTACTGGAGCATGATGGCAACCAACAGGTGATAGTCTTACAGCCCAAGCTGACTTTCAGACCAGGGTTTCTTATATTGACACAGGATCAATCAAGCCCCGATGGTTTCATCACCTCTGTCAAAGGCAAAGCAGATTACAGTTATAAGGGAAGGGCTTGATAAATAACAAGTTAAGATGCCACTGCCACACGACTAGAATTACATTTTGAAAACAAAGTCTAATTTTCCTATGAACAAACACCACCTACATTTCTTGAATGTAGTAAGCTTGACACACCATAAAAGTGGCATCTTGTAGTGATTAAGACATACTTATGATTGTTTTTCTTTGTGCATGCTTCTTGTATTTCTTAGTCCTATGATCCACAGGCCAGTGGGTGAATTAAAGGCTGTTCTTTCAACACTAGTGTGGGTGGGAAGGGGAAAGTCAGGACTTCAGGCTGCTGTTGGCACCTCCTATGAATTTGGATCTCCTCTCATTGCATCTAAATTTACACCCTGGCCTTCAAAACTAAGGTTGCTGTCATCAGGTCTCCAAAATAAACACTCCTTTTTTTCCACAGGGAATGCTCGTCTGTTAGAATAAGTGAAAAATGTTGGCAGTTTCAAAGCTGGCTTTTGTGTAAAGCCCCATACTCAAATGACTAAACTATTGGCTTGTCAATGTGTGCCAGCTTGTATTGTTTAACTGCAGACTGATGTGTACAGGGCAGACTTCAAGCCTATTCTGTAACAGAAAATGGACACTGTGTCTGCTCCGTGTTAAAGTGGAATGAAAAGCTTGTTACTAAGGCCAATATTTTAAGCATAACCTCTGTTTAACTGTTATTCAGTTCATACTAAAAAGCACTAACACAACAAATTCCCTCTAAGCAGATAAATAAATGCACTCGCTGGAGTACTGTGATGCCTTTTACACACCCCTGCCATTTTCTTTCCAGCTCGAAAAATCACAATCAAAAGAGGGCTGGCTGACATTAAAACCACAGAGAGAGAAACGGCATCTTTTGAGGTGGAGCTCTCCCACCCCAATGTCCCAGGCACCTGGATGAGGAACGCAATCCGGCTTAAGCCGACAAATCACTTCCGTATGAGTGCTAAAGGACAAGTCCACAGCCTCACCATCTCCAACCTATCAGTAGAAGACACCGGCACCTTCATGTTCTGTGTAGAGAATCTGAAGACGTCTGCAAGGCTTGTTGTGAAGGGTAGGTCATTTAGGAAAAGGGATTTTGCCAATGGTTCAACAAGCAGAGACCAATTAATAAGGTATTAATATAAAGTATATCAATATTCTGTTACTGTAATGCCTATTTCTTGCATAAGATGTTGTCAGAATCATCTTGTAGTGTACTGTTTAGCTGTAAAATGAGAACGTTTGTGACCCGGCAGCCATGTTGAGATCAGTTGAGGAAATACCAAGCACCGCCCACCAGCCGGAGCAAACTGTCTCATTTTACAGCTGAACAGTACAGTACAAGATGAATCTGACAACATGAGGAGAGAAATAGTCATTACAGTAACAGAATATTGATTGATATTTGATCAGCGCTGCCTAGTTTGACCGTTTGATCGGAGTTTGCGAGTGATTGACAGCTGCCTCCGTTGAATGTGAAATGAAAAAGTTTGTGACCCGGCAGCCATGTTGAGATCAGCTGAGGAAATACCAAGCACCACCCACCAGCCGGAGAACAGCCAATAGGAACGCTCTCTCTCAGAAATGACCTGTGATTGGTCAAAGTCTCCCGTCACGGGCTAGATGTTCTAAAGCCTGAAAACAGAGCCATGAGGAGGAGTAGAAGCCTAGTTTTCTCTCAGAACACTTGAACTACAATATGCTGAAAGGTTATTATGGAATTGTTGCCCAATGATGCCAAAAATATACTGCCTACTACAGGTTAAAATACTTGTTTATTGTAAAATGCAAAACAAATGAGGGCATTTGTTTGTGTCTGGTTGCTATGATACGGAATAAATGCCGGCACAAGGTAGAGTACTTCCTGTGGATGAAGGGAAGGCTGAAGCACACAGGGAGAGAGGACACGAGTTGAACATTTTTCAACTCTCAACGACTAGAAAAAAACCACCATACTTGCAGCGCTGAGTGCAGAATAGATGTTCTGCACCTCGTCACGCTGCTGCCGTTTGTAGCAAAGTGTAAAAATGCGGCATTCCCATTGCAAAGAATTAAAAAAAGAAAAAACGTGGCATTGCGGTTGTGGCGGTTGCTTGCCATCCCATGCAGTTGGCTTGTCAATATTGCTATTGCGACAGCCCTAGTACTACCAAAACAAAATTTGACAGTAAAATTGTGTTGTGACCTCAGACTGGTAGCTGAAATGGTCCACTCAGAGTAGACCAGATGCCAACCAGTTGAGGCATGATAATAGAATAGAGTGACGGCTCTACTTCTGTTGGCTTTATCCATGCTCACGTTACAAAGGTGCTAGTTTAACCTCATGCTGTAAAATAATCCGCTCCATGCCAAGTCACTAAGTATGCATCATCCCTTTGAGCTAGGGGTTGAAACGCTGGCGATGACAATTGGATGAAAATCTCATTGCGGTAAATTAGTCCACATAACTGTACAGCATCACTTCTTCAATTTTGCAGCAACGTATGCACTTGGTGCGTTTGGAGAATTTAAGAAGGTTTTTGCTTGCCGCTAAGTATGCTTTTTCTCCACCAGAGCCCCCAGTGACCATCTTCAGGACGCTGGAAGACCAGAAATTCCCTGACGGGGCAGTAATCTCTATTGAGTGCGAGCTGTCAAGACACAACGTTGATGTGAAATGGTTGAAGGCAAGTGTTGGATTTTTGTCTTTCTTCATAACCAACAACATATAAGATGTTTTACAAAACTCCAGAGCCAAAACAATCTATGATAAAGTGTCATGTTATATGTTATCGCTTTAAAAAATAAATAAATACATATCCAAAGTAGGGATGCTATAACCGATTATTAACCGACAAGATTAGTGAGTTGCATGCAGCGGTGTTATTTTTAGTGCCTAACAAGCCGCCCAGCTGCAACGGTAAGCCGATGCACAAAAAGGTTAAATCCATCATTTATCACCAGCTGCAGTGTATGAGCACAACAGACTACTGATTCCACAGTTCACCACACCGGGAGAGTTAGCAGCCACGATGCTGCGTGCATTGTGGAGGACACATGCAGCCACTTTCCCAGTAAAAGTCTCCACCGCATCATTTAGTTTAGCTGTGAGGTTGTCAGCTGTGTGTCTGCCTGACTTACTCCCTCAGCCCAGCATAATGATAGCGAGTGTCCGGCGGGCCACAATGGAGAATGTGGGGTTGGAGCTGTGAACGTAGCAGTGTGTGTACAGTTTATTTGTCGGTGAATAAATCCTCAGACCCGAGCCAAGCTCCTGTGTCTTGCAACACCGGCTCAGACTCACTTAAGGTGGACTGTTAAGGTGGGCCAGCTATTCTCCTTTAAGTGACAAGTCGCTACTCTGAGTTTTGCTCAGCTTTCTATTTAATTTTTAAGATTTCTTTTAACCGCTTAACCGATAGCGTTAATCTGTAAAAAATCTTAATGTCCGTTAACGGTTAAACTGTTAGTCATTAATATCCCTAATCCAAAGTCTAGCATCCCCAGCTGAATGACGGTCTGCTGATGATTCAATACAGCAAAACATGCCGCGAACACACCATGAGAGCTACGGACACAACAACACAACATATTGCCAATTTTGAACTTGACAAAATGACAAGCTCTGGTAGATTAGTCCCTTTTTAACTAAAGTCAACATAAAACATATAACAGGGAAAATCACACATAAAATGCAGCTCCAGCCGTCCCTGTTCAAGCGTGCTTCGGCCCGTGTAGTTACTGCAATACACACTTCCCTATATAGCACTTCCTCAGACTAGATGAAGGTTACCTGTTCATCAAGGCCTATGACCTCAGCTAACTCTTCCTACACATCACTCCTTTTAATTACCTGGCTACAGTTTCTTTTCCTCTGTTTTATTTATCAGTCTGATTTTTTGTGCCCTCTTTGTAAAGCGTCCTTGGGTTTCTTGAAAGGCACTATATGAGTCCAATTTATTGTTATTATTATTAACAAAGCCAAAGGAATGCTAATTGCTTGTTAACATGACAGTATATTGAGCCAACATACAGTAGCATCCTTGCTAGCTTACATACACACTCTCCAACTAAGCAAAACTACAACAATACATTCTGAAGTCAGAATCACAATCCCGATCAGTTGTATTCTGCCAACTTTGTGTTGATCAATATATGGAACAATAGTTGTTTGGAGATGATTAATAATGAAATCAGTGTTTGTTTGTTTCTATCTTTTCAGAATGGGGTTGAGGTGAAACCAGGCAAGGAGTTGCGCATTTATGCAATGGGAAGGAAACGCTTTCTTCAGATCATGAAATGCCATGTCAGTGATTCTGGCCTGTACACCTGCGATGCTGGAGATGCTACAACATGCTGCACTGTGGAGGTCTATGGTAAAGTCTGCTGTCTAAATTCTATAAACTACAGACAAGGGCTGTATTCCAAACTGCATACCATACTAGTAGTACGTACGTATCGGACCAGTCCACCTCTCCTACTGTATCCCACAATGCAAAGTACTGGAACGGTACAGGCTACGTTTACAACAGCAGCCAAAAACGGCACTTTTTTACATTTTTCGTAGCTATTTCATCACAAAATTCACTTCACCTCATTTTGAGGCGAGAAATCAACCGTGTAGATTTTGAATATTGGCAGTTTTGCGATATTAGATTGCAAATCGGACATTTGCTAATTTTGGTGTTTATAAGCTCCATAAACTACCATGACAGCTAGCTATTGCCTTCCGGGGTCGCTACCTCGCCAGCCAGACGGTCACGCTCACAGACCGCTATGAGCTGGCTGGAGCTCTCTCTAGAGACCGGTCTATCCTTGTTGATGGATAGTTTGTTTAAATATCACAACACAAAAGTCCATCAAAAAATTAAATAGAAAGCTGAGCAAAACTCAGAGTAGCGACTTGTCACTTAAAGGAGAATAGCTGGCCCACCTTAACAGCCCACCTTAAGTGAGTCTGAGCCGGTGTTGCAAGACACAGGAGCTTGGCTCGGGTCTGAGGAGTTGTAGCATTTATTCACCGACAAATAAACTGTACACACACTGCTACGTTCACAGCTCCAACCCCACATTCTCCATTGTGGCCCGCCGGACACTCGCTATCATTACGCCGGGCTGAGGGAGTAAGTCAGGCAGACACACAACTGACAACCTCACAGCTAAACTAAATGATGCGGTGGAGACTTTTACTGGGAAAATGGCTGCATGTGTCCTTCACAATGTACGCAGCATCGTGGCTGCTAACTCTCCCGGTATGGTGAACTGGGGAATCATCTGTTATCCCGTTAGGGGTCGCGGAGGGGCTGGAGCCGATCCCAGCTGACATTGGGTGAAGGCAGGGTTCACCAGACTTAGTCTCCAGACTATCACAGGGCTGACACATAAAGACAGACAACGATTCACACTCACATTCACACCTACGGGCAAGTTAGAGTTAACAATGAACCTAACCTGCATGTCTTTGGACTATGGGAGGAAACCTGAGTACCCGAAGAAAACCCAGAGGGGCCCAAGCCGGATTCAAACCTGCGACCCTCTTGCTGTGTGGCGCCAGTGCTAACCACTGCACCACCGTGCAGGCCCCACAACACAAATGTCTATTTTTAAATGAACAGGAACCTGTGTTTATCTGCCTTTTTGGAATTGAAAAGCTCCACAATCGCCCGCGGGCGTAGCTCGCTGGAGAGCTGGCTACAGAGCAGCAGAGTGGAGAGGGAAAAGTAGAGGGAAGAGGAGAGAGAAGAGGAGAGGGAAGAGGAGAGGGAATAGGAGAAAGAAGAGGAGAGGGAAGAGGAGAGGGAAGAGGATAGAGAAGAGGAGAGAGAAGAGGAGAGGGAAAAGGAGAGAGGAGAGGAGAGAGAAGAGGACAGAGAAGAGGAGGGAAGAGGAGAGAGGAGAGGGTGGAGGAGAGAGGAGAGGGAAGAGGAGAAAGAAGAGGAGAGGGAAGAGGAGAGGGAATAGGAGAGAGGAGAGAGAAGAGGATAGGGAAGAGGAGAGAGAAGAGGAGAGAGAAGAGGAGAGGGAAAAGGAGAGAGGAGAGGAGAGAGAAGAGGACAGAGAAGAGGAGAGGGAAGAGGAGAGAGGAGAGGAGAGGGTGGAGGAGAGAGGAGAGGAGAGGAGAGGGAAGAGGAGAAAGAAGAGGAGAGAGAAGAGGAGAGGGAAGACGGAAGAGGAGAGAGAAGAGGGAAGAGGAGAGGGAAGAGGAGAGAGAAGAGAGGAGACAGGGAAGAGGAGAGAGAAGAGGAGAGAGAAGAGGAAAGGAGAGGGAATAGGAGAAAGAAGAGGAAAGGAGAGGGAATAGGAGAGAGGAGAGAGAAGAGGAGAGAGAAGAGGAGAGGGAAAAGGAGAGAGGAGAGGAGAGAGAAGAGGACAGAGAAGAGGAGAGGGAAGAGGAGAGAGGAGAGGAGAGGGTGGAGGAGAGAGGAGAGGAGAGGAGAGGGAAGAGGAGAAAGAAGAGGAGAGAGAAGAAGAGAGGGAAGAGGAGAGGGAAGAGGAGAGAGGAGAGGAGAGAGGAGAGGAGAGAGAAGAGGAGAGAGGAGGGGAGAGAGAAGAGGAGAGGGAAGAGGATAGAGGAGAGAGAAGAGGAGAGGAGAGGAGAGAAGAGGGAAGAGGAGAAAGAAGAGGAGAGGGAAGAGGAGAGAGGAGAGGAGAGAGGAGAGGAGAAAGAAGAGGAGAAAGAAGAGGAGAGGGAAGAGGAGAGAGGAGAGGAGAGGGAAGAGGACTTTTTGACTTTTGATGTTCTTTAATTAAACATCGCACTTAAAACCCACATGTACAAGACAACCTAGGGGTGGAAAGTTCGAAAAATACACACCTAAAACAGCCCAACTCATACACTCGTCCACACACACACCTTCACTTACACACTCACACAACCACTCAGCCCAGAACCTCCCACCATCCCATCCCACTAGATTTCACCAAACACACAGAACGGTTCTGTTCACCATTAAACAGAACCCCAGTCCACCTAACAAACATAAAACATTACACAATTCAATACACAAAACCAGTTGAGCCACCTACAGTTGAGTCAACCTTTGCCAGGAAGGTGTTTGTTGCCAGGGCCCCATGTATGACCCTCCACTGTAGATCTCCTGACCTCTTTTGGAGAGGAAGCTTATAAAGCACCCTCCACCTGAAACCTGCCATGCTCTGCCCACCCAGAACTCCCTGCCACTGATGTTCCTTCACCTCCCGCAGAGCTCTGAGGTTCCTGATCTTCACCAGTGCAGCGTAAAGCATCTTCCCTTTCATCTCCCTTAAGATGCCCAGACTCGGAGTGGCTAAGGTCAGCAGCTTCCCCCGTTCTTCCTGCCAGTCACCCGTAAGGGCGACCACCTCTACCGAGGGGAAACAGGGAGGCTCCTCCCCCCGTGGCTGATTGAACCAGTCCAGCACTGGTCCAGACAGCGAACCCAACACCTCTCCCCTCAGCCTCTCCAGCAGTCTCAGGGATTTCAGCCCAGTCTGTTGTGCTAGGTCAAGCGGGGTCTTCCATCCTCCGGTCCCCGTCTGCCTCAGGTGGCCTAGTGTGGTAATACCACCCGACATAATCCGGTTTCTGATGGTGGCTGTCTGCACTGATCGCAGTGGAATGAGTGGGTTGTTGAAGATCGGCTCCTCCCAAACCCATGGTGTTGGCTTCATACCTGCTCTCCGTGTGGCATTAAAGCGCGACCACGTCTTCAACATCTCTCCATAGAAGTCAGGCAGCTCCGCCGTGCTCAGACCTTCATGGGTCATCAGGAAATACTGCCGATCCAGCCCCAAACTGCCAGCCCTCCTCAGCAAAGCCTGTGCCGGCTCCCACCGTCAGTCCTGTACAGCAACCGTTGTGCAGCCTGAAGTCTGAAGGCAGCTGCTCTGCTCACGAGCTCCACCAGGCCCTGCCCTCCCTCCTGTACTGGTAAATACAGGACCGCAGCCTTTAGCCAATGGTTTCCCGTCCAGAAGAAATCCACCAGCCTCCTTTGGACCTCCTGCAGAAGACCCTAAGGAGGAACCAATACAGCCAGCCGATGCCACAAGGACGAAGCTGCCAGGTTATTGATGATGAGCACTCTCCCTCGATATGACACCTGGGAGAGCAGCCACTTCCACTTCGACAACCTTGCTTCCACTGACTGTAGCATCCCTTCCCAGTTCTTCTTGACCCAGCCCTCCGAGCCCAGGTATACTCCTAACACCTTCAGCCCTTCTCTACACCACTGCAGCTGCCCAGGCAGTGGAGGCACCATGTCCTGCCTCCAGTCCCCACATAACAAAGCCTCACTCTTAGCCCAAATAAGTCTCGCTGAGGAAGCTCTCTCATCGGTCTGAAGGCTATTCTCCAATGCCTGTACATCCTGCCTATCTCTTACCAGTACTGAGATGTCATCTGCATAAGCGGAGAGCATTACAGGGGTGTTGAAACCTAGCTCCACCACTCTCACCCCTTGCAACCTCTTACGCACCATCACTAGCAGTAGTTCAATGGCCAGAGTATACTGCAGCCCCGAGTGAGGGCATCCCTACCTTACACCTTGCCCCACCTCTACAGGCCTACTCAGCCCCCCCCCCCCACCCCCCCACCTTAACTAAACATGAGGCCCTAGCATACAACACTTTAACCCCTGTAATAAACCTTTCCCCACATCCAAAAGCGGACAATGTTTTAAACAGGTACCCATGATCCACCCTGTCAAATGCCTTCTCTTGATCGAGGGCTAACAGACCAAAGTTTACATTTGAGAGTCGAGCCAAGTCCAACATGTCGCGGATTAGGTGGAGATTGTCTAACATTGAGCGACCTGGTACACAGTATGATGAAAAAGTTCTTGAGTCTATTGGCAAGGCTCTTAGAATAGATTTTAAAATCCGCACAGAGCAATGCCAGAGGTCTCCAGTTCCTCAAGTCACTCAAATCCCCTTTTTTTGGCAGAAGAGCCAGAACCGCTCGACGGCAGCTCAGCGGTAGCTCCCCTGCTTCCACACATTCGCAAAGTACTACGAATAAGTCTGTTCCAAGTATTCCCCAGAACTTTTTGTAAAAATCCATCGGCAGGCCATCGCTCCCCGGGGCCCTCCCAGGGGCCATTTGAGAGACGGCCTCACTCAGCTCCTGTAGGGTAATGGGCAAGTCCATACTAGTCTTTTGAGACTCAGAGAGTCTGGGTAGGTCCTCAAGCAAGGTTCCAGTACACACACTGTCACACATTTCAGCAGAAAATAAGTCCCCATAAAATTTTGCAGCCCCCATAACAGAGGTTACCCTCCCATCAGCCAAATGCAAACAGTGCATCTGCTTATCTTCCCCATGTTTCCTCTCTAACCCAAAAAAGAACGAACTGGGGGCATCCATCTCTCTCAGCATGGAAAAAAAAGGTGAGGGAAGAGGAGAGAGGAGAGGAGAGAGGAGAGGAGAGGAGAGGGAAGAGGAGAGAGGAGAGGAGAGAAGAGGAGAGGGAAGAGGAGAGAGGAGAGGAGAGAGGAGAGGAGAGGGAAGAGGAGAGAGAAGAGGAGAGGGAAGAGGAGAGAGGAGAGGAGAGAGAAGAGGAGAGAGGAGAGAAGAGGAGAGGGAAGAGGAGAAAAAGCAATTTTGTTGATCAATGTTTTCTATTCACCGTCTCCCCTCTGTGATGATCCTGTTTGTCTTACTTCACCATGAGAAGATAAGATGAACCTTTATTAATCCCCAGGGGAAAATTCAGGTGTCAAAGCAGCAAAGCGTAGATACACAGGTACAGGTGTTCCAAAAGATTATAAAACAATAAATATACTGCAAATACAGAATATACATAGTGAATGGACATAGCGTGTACCGTCCGTCAATACAAAATGAGCTGTTAGAATAAATGATTTAAACCATGTAGTATCTTATTCAGTAAACAAACATTGGTCACAAACAAAGAAAATCAAAGTTGTATTTTTCGATAATAATGCAATAGGTGTAGGAGTTCGTTTTTTTTGTCCAGTGCTGTAAGAGCTTGTTTAAAGACTAAAGCCTGGTCTAGCATACTGCAAAATACACCACTTTAACTGTTTCATACTGCATACTACTGAGGAACACAGTATGCAGTGTGTACTGTATACTGTATACTGTGTACTGTATACTGTGTACTGTATACTGTATACTTTGTACTGTATACTATATACTGTATACTGTATACTGTATACTTCGTTGGTCAGTAGGTGGTTTGGAATACAGCTAAGGACCTCTTGTTTCACAGTGGTGTGATACGGTGGTATGGCTGGAGATGTGTATTATTATTCAACAGAACAACACTTATTTAACAATATATTTTTGGGAAAGTACTAAAACACTGTAAGCCTACGACAAACCACCAGACTTAAACACTGCAGCAACATTATCAGCCATTTCTACCAAATGACTGCTGTGAAACATATAGAGGTATTAGCTGAGTAAGCTACACAAGCTGTAAGTTACATTTCTTTTACACCATTTTGCATTAGTAGTTTGTCAAGAAATGTGGCTAACTAGTTACATGGCATTTTAAGAAGTTTGTAGGCTACTTTGGTTAGCTATGGGTCGGTCATTTACTTACAAATGACACAATGGCTGTATCTGAAACCGCCTAATACATACTACTGACGAACACAGTATACAGTATACAGTATACAGTATACAGTACATACTGCGTTCCTCCTCCTATGCAGTATGAAACTGTTAAAGCGATTTATTTTGCAGTATGCTAAGCCAGGCTTTAACCTGCTCTTAAGGCCCTCACACGCCAAGCCGATGGTCAGCCTAGATTTTTGGGTGTGTCGGCTCTTGTTTGCCCGAGTTGTTTTTTTTCGGCCAAATCACAATGTTGAATGGGCGACGCCGCCTGTCGGTGAGAGAAATCACTCTGATTGGCCGTTCACCTTAAACAAATCAGTGAGATCAGTACAGAAAAGAGAAACGGAAGTGAGGAAAGCAAGCCAACGAGTAAAGTCAAGATTTTTTTGGTTTATGGTTTTACAGTCATGCTGCTTGAAAAATTTGCAATAGTAAATATATTTTTTCTTCGCAAGTAACAGCTTATATAGAGAAACTGCACTCAGGTGGACAGTTAGAGGCTAACACAAAAACACATAGATTCCAAAGTATAGGAATTCATTGTAAGGATATATTATTCCAATTTCCTCACCGAGCACTTATACAAAAGATATTCTTTCTCTCGTATTAGTATTTATGAATGTAGGCTGTTAGTATTATTAATTAATTATTAGTATTAAACCTGCAATAGGCAGTATATTTTGGCATCATTGTGCAAAAATTCCATAATAACCTTTCAGCATATTGTAATTCAAGTGTTCTGAGAGAAAACTAGACTTCTGCTCCTCCTCGTGGCTCTGTTTTCAGGCTTTAGAACATCTAGCCTGTGACGGGAGACTTTGGCCAATCACAGGTCATTTCAGAGAGAGCGTTCCTATTGGGTGTTCTCCGGCTGGTGGGCGGTGCTTGGTATTTCCTCAGCTGACCTCAACATGGCTGCCGGGTCACAAACGTTCTCATTTTACAGCTAAACCGTGCACTACAAGATGATTCTGAAAACATCTGAGGAGAGAAATAGGCATTACATTAACAGAATACTGATTCATATTTGATCAGCGCTGCCTAGTTTGACCGTTTGATCGGAGTTCGCGAGTGCTCTCATGGACGGCAGCTTGACTCTGATTGGTTGTTTTCCTCCGGTCTGTGAAATCTTGCAGATGCCTTTAGGAGCACTGGAGGACACCGGAGGACAGCAGAGGACACCGGAGGACACAGAGACACAGATTACCTGTTTCATGTACCACTATTACTATAGTACCACTACAGTGGCTAGATTGGTAGCAGTATGTACTATGATATGCATATTGATGACAATTCTCTAATGGTATGCCTATGAAAAATAAAATAAAAAGTGTAGTTCTTATTTTGAATGCAGCAGATCGGGGCCGATGCCACGGCTGCATTAACCGTGCAAGAGGATATGGCCGGCGGGGACCCTCCTCTGGGCGTCTGAAGCTTGTGCGCAATGCATCCTGGCATATGTAGGCACTGCCAGTACAGCTCCGCGAGTAGGAAAAAGGAAAACTCAGCTTTCCCTGTTAATATAGCACACACTGAGAAATGTATTGCTTCATTGACTACATTTACCATCAACCCTCATTGGACATCTACATTTACTGTATATACTGTAACACAATGTCTGTAGCGCAGAAAGACAATGTGGTTCTATACATTTACAGTGATTTAGGAAAGGAAAAGGGAATTATAAACTGTAGCACAGACGTTAATTCCTGCTTCCTCTTCTGGTGAAATAGAAGCTTTGTGATTGTTGTTGATTTATTTTTTTTCCCCCTAACTTTTTTTTTAATTTGATATTGTTAAGAGATTCTATTTTACTCCTAAATATCTTTTAATGTTTATTCTCTCGGCAGAGCGTGATCTGCTGATCCTGCAGGGCCTGGAGGACGTGGACATCCAAGAAGATCAGAATGCGGTGTTTGTCTGTGAGATCTCAGTGGAGGATGTGGCAGGAGAATGGTACAAAAATGGGGAGAGGATACAACCCACCAGCACCATCAAGATCCGGCAGGAAGGTCAGCTTCAAAATCACAAAGTCCTCAAGTCATAGTTCCTGCACAGCTCTGATGATGTTATGCTAATAAATACTGTAAACAATATTTAAGAACAGCAAAAAACAAATAATGTGATTGAACACCTATAAAGTCATATTTGGAATTGCATATTTTTCAGCCAGATTGTTATCTTGCTTATTTTTTTTCCTGATAATTTTATTCTTATTTCAGGGACCAAACATTTTCTTCTTATGTGCAATGTGAAAGCAGAGGACTCTGGAGAGATCAAGTTTGTCACCAGACATGTCGAATCTGTCGGTTACCTGGAGGTGGAAGGTATCATGAATATATATTACTAGATGTTCCAAAGGAAGGTATACATTTATGAAAATTAATAATACATACAGTTACTGTTATTAAATATTTATCAATTTATCAGGGTAGTCCTAACTCAATGAAGTATATGAGCTATGAGGTTGCTTGTTAGATTTTCATCTAGCTTTAACCACAGAATTTTAGATTCACACCAAAAACGAACGTCTGTGGTATACATACCGTAATCTACGGAAGCCCTGAGAGGCAAATGAGAGAAAAAAAATTCTGGTGATCCAAATTTTAAGTCTGATCTAAATTGTTTTCTCTCCTGTGTTTATGACTTAAGAACATTTGTGCAAAAAAGGTTTTACCAGGATAATCTTTCTAAGTTCCAAAAAACCTGTGAAACATGAAAAAAAAAGAAGAAGTTTTACCAGGATAATTTTTCAAGTTCCTGTTTTGTCATCTGTGAAAACAGGTGAGTTTTGGCAATTATCACAATTATGTTTAAGTGTTTGTTGTTGTAATAGTCATTTTGGCCACAAGAGGCTGAAGTGCACCCCCACCCCATGTTCTCAATAGGACTAAAAACATTCATGTTTTCTTCCAGGTTTTCATTTCTCCATGCACTCTAAACACAAAGTACATATATTGTGTGTTAGTAAGTTATGTAGCATTACTGTCATGTCTTCCTTTTGGCTAGAAATGTATTTCAATTTGCGCTAATCTGCTGCTAGTGAAAACACAAACTTTTGAAAAAGACTGAAAACACAGTCCTATTTAGAACATGGGGTAGGATAGAATCGGGTATTCAGCCTCGTGTCCGAAATGAGTATTACAACAACAAACACTTGTGAAAGTGATCCTGAAAAAAAGATTATAATAATTCATCTGCCAAAACTGTTCTGTTCATCTGCTTTCACAGATGAAAAAAATAGATAGAAAAAACTTTTTTTCTCCTGTTCTTAAGTCATAAACACAGGGAGGAAAACTATTTAGATTAGAAAATGGATCACCAAATTTTCTTTCCTCACTTGCCTCTCGGTCTCAGGGTGCTCACTATATCCATAGTACCTATACCTATAGCTTACTATATCCATAGTACCTATACCTGTAGCTTACTATGTCCATAGTACCTATACCTATAGCTTACTATGTCCATAGTACCTATGCCTGTAGCTTACTATGTCCATAGTACCTATACCTATAGCTTACTATATCCAGAGTACCTATACCTATAGCTTACTATGTCCATAGTACCTATACCTATAGCTTACTATATCCATGGTACCTATACCTATAGCATACTATATCCATGGTACCTATACCTATAGCTTACTATATCCATAGTACCTATACCTATAGCTTACTATATCCATAGTACCTATACCTATAGCTTACTATATCCATAGTACCTATACCTATAGCTTACTATGTCCATAGTACCTATACCTATAGCTTACTATATCCATAGTACCTATACCTATAGCTTACTATGTCCATAGTACCTATACCTATAGCTTACTATATCCATAGTACCTATACCTATAGCTTACTATGTCCATAGTAAGCACTCTGCTGGGCTGGTTATTTTTCTGTTCATATTAAAATGAGGTCAAATTGGGTAACAAAATGTGGAAATATATGAAGTCTTTTATCAAGTTACAGTTTATTTTGATGAATCTAATTTGCACTTTATCCTTTTCAGAGCTTCCTGTGAACATTGTGAAACCTCTGCAGGATACGACCGCCCTAGAGAAGACCCGTGTGCTCCTCGACTGCACTGTGTCCAACCCCAGATGCAGCATCCGCTGGTACAAAGGCAGCAATGTCATCCTGCCCTCTGAACGCTTTGAGATCTGCAGTGAAGGCTGTTATCGCAAACTGATCCTCCAGCAGGTGCTGCTAGATGATGAGGGCATGTACAGTGTGCAGGTTGGAGAGTACACATGCTCTGCAAAACTGACAGTGGAGGGTAAGAGAGTTCATGATCGATCTCAAACACTGCGTCATTTACAGCCAAACTTTTTATTTTGATTTTTTTCCAGCTATACTCAGTGACTATCCATTGCAGAAAAAAAATTAAGCTTTACATGGTGCTATTTGTTAACAGGATAGTACATGTATACTGCTCCACTGTTCTTGTTAGTGGTATGGGTGAGGTATTGATAATTCCATACCAAGTATAGGTAGTGAGAAATGGCAGGACTTATAGGGGCTATTGATAACATTCAGCCACTAGATGTCGCACTCTCCCTTCCTTGTTCCATTGGATTCGCTGGCAGGCATTTACCATCAATCTCAGCCATTTATCCATTTAACTGACGACCCATAGATACCACATGATACCAACGTCGTTATATTATTGGCTCTCAAGCCTCGTTAGAAGTGGGAACCAAATGTCAGATATCTTCCACAGAGATAAACAAAACATTCGTTTTGGACCCGCCAACATTTTTAAAATGATTAATTCACAATAGCAATCATTTTCTCCTGAAGAAGCCATAGTTTTATTCTGCACTTTTCTAAAAACTCTGTGAATGTATTATTTTTCAGAAAATATTCATCTACATAAAAACGTTATCAAAACAATCTTTTAGTTGTCATAGCCCAACAACAATGCTTCGTCTTCCCCACCAATCCACCCCGAAGAGTGTTAGAAAATAACAATGGTAACAGTACAGTACAAGAGCACTCTATTATGGTAGTGCCTCATCGCTCCACCTACTGGCAAGGCAATGCTATTACATGTATTTTCTCCTACTGCAATGGGACATCACTAAACTTCCCCCCATGTTTCACATGGTTTTCCTTTCACTCTTGCCTTGTTTCAATATAAAGAGGCCATTTGCAACATTTTTATTTTTAGATGTTTATCTTTTAGTAATTAAAGAATGCTTGTTGGGTTGAAGGGTTGAAAGGTGGCTGTTCAGTTACAATGGATTCTAATGGCAGGCCTAATTCAACCTTCTGTAGGGATGCACCGATCCGACTTTTTCAGTCCCGATACCGATACTGATACCTGGGCTTTGGGTATCGTCCGATACCGAGTACCGATCCGATACCAGTGTTTAAAGGCAGGGTTGACGATGTTCTCCAGTCTCCACTATTTGTTCTATTGGTTGAAATGGTCTTTACACCCCGACAGCGATCCATTACTGATGAACTCTGAAAAAGGACCGGAAAAGAGCCGTCATCTGTAGCTGCTGTAATCCTGTAAAAACCTCTACCAATCACTGCCTCGCGGTCCGCTTAGAAAGAGCCAATCAGATGCCTCCCTGCTCATTCTCTACCCTTGGCGTGCACCAGCCTGAACTCAAAGCGCGTCGCTGCCGCACGTTACCTGGAGAATGGAAGAGAGAACTCAGCCCTGCAGTAGCACTGCCGTGGTTACTTGTCATGAGGTAGCGTTGTTGAGTTGAGGTCCTCTCTCCGCTCTGTGTCTGTGAAGTAGTTACGATGCGGCGGTGCTCGTGCATGTGTGTGTGGGGGAGGTGGGGGGGGGGTGTTGCCTTGGAAGGAGCCCCGAGGGGAGGGGGGGGGTTTAGACGGAGCTCCTGAGGCGATGCTACTTTCAAATGATGCTAGCTTTCCTACATCGTCGACCCTATCTTTAATTTATCAGCTGTACGCCTCACTGTGTGGAAGTGACTGGGATCTGTTATGTTTAAGGCAACATCAGGCTGGACTTAAACATTGCTTTCATAACTTTGTAAAACAAAATGTGACCAATAAATACATAGATATACATTTATTTAATTGTTCTTAATTATTGGGATGGTGGATCGTGAACCAGCAACTTGGTAAGAGATCTTTAGAATTAACAGGAATTACAATTCAAGTGTATACCTTATAAATGCAGCAAACAAATTGGTCAAAACTTAAAAAGTAATTAAAATGACAGTATATAACATATATAGTATACTAACATAAAATTGAGTTGAATAGATCGGCCCCATTTTCACCGATATCTGATCCAGCTATTTGAATCGGTATCGGCCCGATGTCCGATCCAGTATTGGTATCGATGCATCCCTAAGAATGAGTCACAATAATTCATTTTATAAAAAAGTATCCCATGAACATGCCAAATGATAACATTCTGAGCAACCAAACTTAAATAGGCCTTTTTCACCAGGATGTTTTGACATGTCACGGTAGGAAGCTGAATCCTGTGAGTGATGAATAGAAGGCTGCCTTGGTGTTGTGCATGCTGGCTCACTCTCATGGCATACTGGAATAGAACAGAGCCACCGTTACAGCTTTTCCCTCTCTTTTGTGCACTGACTCAGCCCAGTCACTGTCAATGATCAGAGAGCTGAAGGACGTGGAAGTCATGGCCCCCGATGAAGCCTGCTTTGAATGTGAGGTCTCGGTCCCGGTCCACAGAGCCCCTGCGTGGAGTCTGAATGGGGAGCCCTTACAGCCGAGCTCTCGGGTGCTCCTGGAGAAGATGGGCACGGTCCACAGGATGACCCTCAGACAAACCTCCCCGGACATGAATGGACTGGTGGAGTTCACCTCTGGGAAAGCTAAAAGCAGAGCCCAGCTTCGGGTGCTGAGTAAGTAAAAGAAGGAGCTGTTTCAGGGCAGTTTCTAATGCAGTCGATTACATGAGATTCATTTTGAAATGTGTTTACATTTTAACTGCATTTATATTATCGGTAAAAGTCATCGGACTTGTATGGATTTATGTATATGCACATGTAAGACAGTAATATGACTCTTTCATGGATGAACAGTTCCAGGTTATCACAGTGTTGCTGTAAAATGCAAAAGCAATCTTTTCATATAACAGATTACCATGCAGCTAATATTAAAAAACATACAATATACAGTTAATAACAGGCTACTTTTCTCATAGTAATAGCTAATAATTGAGTCATGCCACTGTTGGAGCTGAAGAAGCCATCAGTGTTAACACCACTGGTGGAAGTAACTAAGTACTGCACTTAAGTACAATTTTGAGGTACTTGTACTTTACGTGAGTAGTTCCATTTTCCCTCCTACATTTTAGAGGCAAATATTGCTCATTTTATTTCACTACATTTATTTTATAACAGTTGTTACTTTGCAGGTTCAGATTAATAATATAAAGTATAATCAACAAATAAATTATGATGTAATATTATAGTTTAGGATAAAACTTTACTGATCCCCAAGGGGAAGTCACAAGCTACTCAGCGGATAAAGTATATCAAATAGTTAAATTTAGCCCCCCCCGACCGTTGTTCACATTAATGCATCAAGAATTATATTCCAATAATATAATACACATTATTCTGCATAATGAATACTTTGACTTTTCATACTGTAGGTATATTTTCATGCCAATACTTCTTTACTTTTACTTCAGTCAAAATTTGAACGCATGACTTTTATTTGTAGTTGAGTGTATTTGAGTATTTCGGCACTGTGGTATTTCTACTGTTACTAGCGGTGTGGTTACAGATCACAACCGAGTACCCCTCCACTCATCCTCACTTTAACGTGAGCCGCCGCGTGCAAAACCGTGGTAACGCCATTAGCCTCGCCCAGAGGCCATCCTTACCATAATGATTAGGGCTGTCAAAGGTAATGCGATAATAACGCGTTAACACAAAATCGTTTTAACGCCACTAATTTCTTTGACACATTAAGGCAATCGATCTTTCAGAGGTTGTAGCGGCTCAGTTTTAGATCGAGTGAGATACTGCTATCATATGGGATAAATAACGCTACGAAGTTACGCAACATTTTGGCGAGGAAAAACTGTCATGTCCATTTTCAAAGGGGTCCCTTGACCTCTGACCTCCAGATCAGTGAATGTAAATGGGTTCTATGGGTACCCACGAGTCTCCCCTTTACAGACATGCCCACTTTATGATAATCACATGCAGTTTGGGGCAAGTCATAGTCAAGTCAGCACACTGACACACTGACAGCTGTTGTTGCCTGTTGGGCTGCAGTTTGACATGTTATGATTTGAGCATATTGTTTTATGCTAAATGCAGTACCTGTGAGGGTTTCTGGATCAATATCTGTCATTGTTTTGTGTTGTTAATTGATTTCCAATAATAAATATATACACACATTAGCATAAAGCAACATATCTGCCCACTCCCATGTTGATAAGAGTATTAAATACTTGACAAATCTCCCTTTAAGATACATTTTGAACAGATAAAAATTGTTTTGATTAATTTTCGATTAATCACGATTAAATATTTTAATTGCTCGACGGCCCTAATAATAACACTACTTTAGGAGCATCGGAAGTCAGACGGCGGCTGGCGGTACCGCGGTTATGCACTCTGCGGCTCATGTTACCGCAGTTTCACAAGTGTGTCGGAGAACTACGGTGGCCTTCAGGTAACATAAAAATGCCTCTGCCAGTGTTTGGTTTGAGCAACATGGCGGACCCCGTGAAGAGGACCCGCTCCCTATGTAGATCTGAAGGGCTCATTGTAAGCTAACAAAAACACAACCATTCTTAGTTTCAGGTGATTATACACTAATGAAAACATAGTTATGAATATTATATTCCATTTCTGCTAGTAGATGTCCCAAATGTTACACACTGGACCTTTAAGTACGAGATGTGAGTCCTACTTCCAGCACTAGGTCATACTGGATTTAGCTGACCAGCTGGTGGAACATTGAAACCCAGTGATGTAATTCAAAAGAGAAACACTAGATGGAGCTGATAACAAACACTGGAGTTTGTTTGTGTGACTAAAGAAACATCACAAGTAAAGGAAGTAGCTGATCGATGCAAGTAATGGAAGAAAATGTTTTTTATAATAATAATAATTCCAAATTATTTAGCGCTTTTCAAAGTTCTCAACGCTTTACCTAGAATAAAGAATAAAAGAACAAGCAGTAAACTCTTAATTACAGACAGAAAAAAGATCAGAATACAATGAAAGAAAAGATTCGAATAATATGGTGTCGACTTGGAAATAAAAACATTCAACTAAACTACTAACTATCTAACTAAACTAATTATTCAATTGAAAAGCCATATTTGCATTAGAAGGAAAAACAACGCAAAAACATAAATCCATCAGACTGATTGTGAATAATAATAATAAAAGATGCCGTGTTAAAGTGTTGCATGACTTGGCACTGCACATGCAGCAATAAATACAGCAAATGTTTTGACTCCTAGAGTGATAAATTCTGTAAATAATATGGAGTGTTTATGGTCCTACTCAATCTGCAGGCATGTAGGTCAAGCAATATAGAGCACATACCCACTGAACCGAGTAAAGCTATTTCAATGTGTAAGAGAGTAAAGTATTTTTAGTTTTATTATGTTGGCTTTCAATGAAAGAGTATTATGTTCAATCATCTGGCTTAGGTTGTAAACCTGTCGTGAATCCGTTGGGCTTTAAGCTGAAGCACAACCAGGACTCACGCTCAGCTGACGAAGTTCTTATGAGAAAAATGAGAAAGTTTGTGACCATGTTGAGATCAGTTGAGGAAATACCAAGCACCGCCCACCAGCCGGAGCAAACGTTCTCATTTAACAGCTAAACAGTACACTACAAGATGATTCTGACAACATCTGAGGAGAGAAAAAGTCATTACAGTAACAGATTATTGATTCATATTTGATCAGCGCTGCCTAGTTTGACCATTTGATCAGAGTTTGCAAGTGATTGACAGCTGCCTCCGTTGAATGAACAGCCAATAGGAACGCTCTCTCTGAAATGACTTGTGATTGGTCAAAGTCTCCCGTCACGATCTAGATGTTCTAAATCCTGAAAACAGAGCCATGAGGAGGAGCAGAAGTCTAGTTTTCTCTCAGAACACTTGAATTACAATATGCTGAAAGGTTGGGATGATGCCAAAAACATTCTGCCTGCCCTACTGCAGGTTTAAGCCTAGAGGAATGGTTCCCAACCTGGGGCTTTGGAAGGGGCCTCAACACAAATCTTAATGGGTCATGAGATGATTAAAGGTAGAAAAAAAGAAAAATTAATATTTCTTTTGCACAAAATTCTTATTTTTCCCCAATTTTTGCTTTTTCTCCTGGTCAAATACTGGATAATTCCAGCTCTTTAGGCTGCTAAAAATCCTTCAAATGAAACAATCTGAGAAGGAAGAATCACTCTGTGGTCGACTCAGCTCCTGTCCATACTACGGCCATAACTAGTAATGAGGGGGCCCAAGTAGACTGGGTTTTTTAAGGGGCCACAAGCCAAATGCTTTGGAACCACTTGTGTAAAGTAAAAAACTGCAGTTTTAATTCAATAGTTGTTGAAGTTATTTGCACCAGGATTTTTCATATTGTATATGTTTAATAAAAATGAGCTGTTGCGTGATGGACAGGTTACACGAGACAGGTTCACATTTTGACAGAATCAGGTCAAACTTGACCGATGCTCTCTGGTCCTCAGCCTCATTTTTTTTTTCCTCTGCTCAAATTTCACAGGTGATCCGTGAGTGACCTCTCCTGTCTGTCGTCACCTCATTGACATGGATTGATTATTATATTGACGCTTTAAGTTGTAACATTGACATTGCTTATGTATTTACAAACAGTATGTCTATAAAAGTGGTTTAAACAGGGTTGTGATGGATTCTCATGCAGGGAGTGGATTTTCTTTTAGTATCTTGCCTTTAACAATTGAAAAAATGAAATTTCTGTTTGTATACATTTTGTCGTAGTCAGTGTGTGAATACATTTGGAACAGTTCCTTTATCATAATACAGATTGCAGTTTGGATGTAAATAATGTCCTGTGTGTAAGGGGTCTAACTGTAACCATGTTATAGAGGTTTAAGCTGAATGTGTACTATCTGATTTGAATAGTGTAAAGATTAAATGAGTGGGAAGAACTACAAGTACATGGTTAGAATGATAAGTGAAGAGTTCTACATAGTTTGAATGCAATCCAGCCACAATAAATTTTGCTTAAAAGGGCCATTTCTAAAGCCAAATGCTTATGTAGAACACAAACAACATCTCTTAAAGGTGCAGTGTGTAGGATTTGGCGCCATCTAGCGGTGAAGTTGCAGATTGCAACCAACTGAATCTTCTCCCATGTGCCAAGCGTGTAGGAGAACTACGGTGGCCGACGCAACAACGTGAATGTCTCTCTCTAGAGCCAGTGTTTGGTTTGTCCGTTCTGGGCTACTGTAGAAACATGACGGCCGGCTCTGTGAACAGGACCCGCTCCGTATGTAGATATAAACGGCTCAATCTAAAGAAATCATACTTATAAATATTATATTCTATTTCTGCAAATACATCCCCCAAAATGCAACACACTCTTCATTTAAGATATCTGCCAGTTAAAAAAAACAAAAACTCCAGACGCCATTTTGGTCCTTTCCAGAACTCCAGTTGGCTGCTTTGACCCATATCTTTAACCATAGCTCACTTACAGACTACATGTGCAGTTATTAGACAATAGAAACACATGCAACGCTTGCACTCAGTGTAATTTTCTATATATTAGAGCATGGTTTTCTGTGGCTTTTAGTCTTGGTTCTCAGTATTACCACATAGGAAATACAAAGTTAGTTTCCAGTTAACTAAAGCCATCGATCCATATCAAGTTTAGATTTTAGACTGGATCATCCAGCAACAATTCATTACATTTAACAATTAACATCTCTTTTCATCATTTGTCTGTTGTATAAAAAGTTTTTTTTTTAATATTTTGATGAAGTTTGAATGAAGAGAATTCTGTCTTGCAGCAAGGGGCTTGTAATGTAAATACATTGGGCCAAAAATCAGGTAACTTAGGAAAGAAATAGGTTAAGAAATTACCTGATCACCTTGATTGATCATCAGGGCATGCTAGTTTTATTGTTGAGTGGGTATTATGTTTGAACGTAACAGAGAATGATAGTTGTTTTCATATAAAATCTGTTCTATATTCCATTTTTCCATTTGACTTGTTTCCACCTCTGCCATGTTGTGTTGAGCGTTTGGTATGTGAATAAAGGTACTGTAGTGAAATATGACCTGTTTCAATAAAACATGCTTTATTGATGCAAGGTAAAAATATCTCTAGTTGTCTTCTTTTTCAATCAGCAGCGATTTAAAAAGTCACTTGTTTGAACCAGTTTCTTTACTTGAGTCACCACGTTAATACTCTTGTTGCATACAGTACAAAAGTTAAATCATTATTTATAGACAGGTTATGTTTTTTTTTCACTTATCGTCAAAGTATCTTTTAAAAAAAATCTTAAACCGACGTAAATACTCACACTGACGCAATCACACTGAAACCCACACACACACATACAAATATACACACTCGCTCCAGACTGAGGAAGAAGTAAATCAGCTCCAACATGTCTGGCACAAGTTTCCCCAAATGAAACTGTATTTACAGCTCGATACGGCAGTACGATTGCTTCCATTGATGTCTTGCACAAAAGAAGTTTACAGATCAAAGTGTGCTTTCAAATCAAACGTCAAACTTATTGAAGTGGCCGTAGCAGGTTACAGCCACAACAGTACTGCATTACTGAAGGGCCACACTACAACGGTGCATCACTTTCCTCGTAAATTTATGATTTTATAATAGGGCTGTCAATCCATTCAAATATTTAATCGCATGATTGTCCATTACTAATCCAGATTAATTGCAAATTAATCACACATTTTTTATCTGTTCAAAATGAACCTTAAAAGGGAGATTTGTGAAGTATTTAATACTCTTATCAACATGGGAGTGGCAAAAATATGCTGCTTTAAATAAATGTATGTATATATTTATTATTGTAAATCAATTAACAACACAAAACAATGACAGATATTGTCCAGAAACCCTCACAGGTACTGCATTTAGCATAAAACAATATGCTCAAATCATAACATGGCAAACTGCAGCCCAACAGGCAACAACAGCTGTCAGTGTGTCAGTGTGCTGACTTGACTATGACTTGCCCCAAACTGCATATGATTATCATAAAGTGGGCATGTCTGTAAAGGGGAGACTCGTGGGTACCCATAGAACCCATTTACATTCACTGATCTGGAGGTCAGAGGTCAAGAGACCCCTTTGAAAAGTTTCCAGCGTTATTTAGTCTCCTTCCCTCCTTCTTGATGTCAGGATCTTCACTCTAGCGTTAAAGGGACTGTTTGTAAGAATCAGAAATGTCTTGTTAACAGCGACACCTGTGGCCGTTAAGTCAACGAAAGTCAGCGTCCTGTTACTCGCGCTTGTGCTCGCTCTACATAGACATGAACGAGCATTGATCAACACAGTGAGGCGACACGCGACACAATATCACTCTATATTTCAGCTGCTTGGCAGTAATGTTAGCTGACCAGACGAAGGTCTCTCCATGAATCAATGCTGATACGGTGTTTCCTGCTTCAGCCTCCCATCTTCTGCAGTGTGGAGTGTGCGCGCATGCACATGAGAGGTGGAGCGAGAGAGCGAGTAAGAACGAGCGCGGTTTGTGAGTGAAGGCAGGCAGAGGAGCAGAGGAGCAGAGAAGCAGAGTACAGCAGAGACTTCGGTCCTGGAGACCAAAGCTACGGTCTCCCCTGAGTCTTCCAACCACAGTCGGGGGGGCTGGAGCAACACTGTTTAACAGACGGGCTTCACTAGATAGAACTTTGCGGTTTTCCGTGTATCTTGTGTTGGAACAGCGTAACCACACGCGAGCGAGGATGGGACACGACGCGGTTTCTACGTGTAAGAAGTTACAAACAGTTCCTTTAAAACTGAGCTACAACCTCAGAAAGATCGATTGTGTTAATGTGCCCTAAAAAATGAGTGGTGTTAAAACAAATGTGCGTTAACGTGTTATTATTGCATTAACTTTGACAGCCCTGCTAGTTTTTCTCGTAAATGTATGACTTTCTAATCTCTCTCTGAGTTTGTTCTTGTAAATTTGCTACTTTAATGTCTGAAATTCAGAGTTTGTTCTCAGACTATTACCCCTCCCCCACAATGGCTCTAATACGCCGTCATACCATACACTGTGGTGACCAATTCAACCAAAAACTCAAAAGATAAAATAACAAAATATCATTAGGTAAAATAACATTAAAACCAAATCAAACCGATTGCCTAAAATCCTGAAATACTGTATATACAAAAATAATCTCACCATTTCTGCAGTGCTCCAATCAGTGTGCAGTACATCTGTTTCTTAATGCTAATCCAGACCTGTCCAAAAGATCCGGATCTTAAATGTCTCATATTTAGCTTTTCCAAGATTTGTTGGATGGCAAGAATGAGGTCAACTAATGAGTAACAACATTAGACTGGACTGGGCATAAGACAACATATAAAAGGGCTATTACACATTAATAATTCGATTCCAGTAATATTAGAATTTAGCGATTAAACCGTATCAGTCATCTGTGATGTAGTGAATAAGGACTACAATCAATGGCAGCGGATTCCCACCATTACCGTTCTGGTTTCTTTTCAATCTAAATGTAGAAGTATGTAATTAAACAGCATCTGTTCAGAGCCGAGGAAGACATACAGGAAGTGCACAGTATTTGGAGCACGTCAAAAATGGGTGTTTTGTAGTGTAATGTGCCAAAACATGTTCTGGAAAATATAGTATATAACCAAAATTCTCTAAAGTTAATGATTGTCTTTTACTACATACACATTTGAATCAAAGATAGTTAAAGAGAGTTAAAGAGAGTTAACGGGGTTTAAGGAACAGTCTTCAATGACTTATTAAATTCTGTGAGAGAGCTTCAAATAATATTACAAATACTACATTATAGAAATGAAAATGACTGATGTGGTTCATTTGTAGAATGGCACTGAACAGCTGTTCACACAATCTAGGATTACAGCACACTTACATAGGTCACTGCTGGCACATAACGACAACAACACACTAGCTGCAATGCAAAAGATATCTACAGAAGTCATTGAATCTCATATTCATTCATCTAGCATCACAAAAAAGGAAAGCAATCGTTCAACGCTGCAAAACCCTGCCAGAAGATTGCTTTCACTTATTTGTTACGCCACATACTGTAAGAATACCAGATTCAATGAGAGGCTTTTTTTTGCAGTGTGGTCCTTGAAGTTGGAAGCAGCGTGGAGCCTGCGGCCCAGCAGCCTCCGTGGCCCCGTGACGACAGCTGTTGTTGATTGTTTTCATCCTAGTGTCCTGCCTCTGTTAACTTGAAGTCCTCTGCTGCTGGAGGACATCATAGATGTCATCCACTTTGCTTAGTCTCTCGAAGAAGGGGATAAGATCGAGGAGCTCGGTGTCTGACATGTCGTCAAACCAGGACGCTACGGGAACCTGGAGGTTTGAAGAAGCAGGACATGGTGGAATTAGAAGACCTTTTCAATATTCCATAGTACTCAATAGTATATCATTATTGTATTAATATTGTTCCAAAAAAGATTTTAGTGAAACATACAAATGTAGGTCAGTGTAATGCAGAGAAAGAAATATAGTAGGCCTACTGCGTTGTCGGGATGGAAGATGTAGGAGGCTGGCGAGTTATCGATGATGATGACCTTGTTGAGGTCTCTTCCTAAACGGCTCAGGTCTTTCACGTAGTTCCCTTTGTGGAAGACACACGACTCCCGGAAGAGACGGCTCCGGAAGGCCCCCCATTTGTCCAACAGGTCCGACACCGGATCTGCGTACTACAGTAGCAGGACAAAACCAGGGGCTGGCTTTAGACAGTGCTGAGCTGTGTTTGTGTGTCATTCTATGGCAGAATGCTAAACTAGGACCAGTAAAACATGTAGACTGTGGATGAGGCCACACCACAGACTGCATAGAAGAAGTGGACGTAGTCACCGTGACGTACCCCATTGGTTTGTGGACTACCGTTTTGAAGCCATGAGTTCGGCATTTTGGCCGACGCCATCTTGGTTTGTTGGCCTTCGCCATGTTGTTTTTTTTGCCACCAGATGTGATACGACAGGGTGGAGCTAATAACAACCCACCGCTGAATAAGAGAGGCAACCAAAAAGGTTCTAATTAACTTTCAGAAACTGAAAACACACTGTGAAAGGGTTAAAGTTCTAAGACGAAAACATGGACAACTTCCAGACCGGACAATGCCATGGTAGTGACCTGTCAATCACAAGGTCTTAATTTACTAAATGAACATCATGCTGTATTGAAGAAGACCTGAAACAAGAGATTGAGACCATAAACTCATGTTTACAATGTTTACCGAGGTAATAAATCAAGAGAGAAGTAGACTCATTGTTCTCATAGACTTCTATACAACCAGAGGAGTCGCTCTGTGGTAATGCAGGCTGTAGGATTTCCTCACAAGTCCTAACAAGGTAAAAAAAACAAAAAATAGTTTTTAAACAGATCTCTAAATTAGAGGTAAAGTTGCATTAGCTGATTTTTTTGCTACTTGGGGGCAAAAAAATCAGTTCTAAGCACATCATTGACATATTAAGGCCTTTACACACCGGGGGCGTTGTTATCGTGTGATTCATTTGCACATCAATAAATTTTTTCGACTGTTGTTTTTGTCACGAGTACTTTCACACAGAGCATGAATATTATGCGTTGAAAACGTCTTTTTTTTGGAACAAGGTCGATTTTCTGAGCTCTCGCACTGCGAATAAAGGCGGACCTGGTTGAGTTGCATCTATATTTATGAAAAAACAACACAGAGGCTCCGTAGTCTGAAACTTTATTACTCCTTTCAACCTTGACAAAGGCAGCGCAGACCAGATCCTATCCTTCCGTTCTTAACTTTCACAATAAAAGCCCTAGCCATACAATATTCGCAGGTGAGTATTTTGCATTTTCATGTTGTTTCTTCGTCATGCCCCCGGTGTGAAAAGGCCTTCAGTCAATAAGTTACAAGTTGAAAAGGTGAACTTATTAGCTAACAGTTCCCTATTTACACTAGCAGACACACAGCTACATTAGCATTCATCTAGAGTCGTGTTTCTGGCCAGCTGATGAATGGAACTTCAATATTCACACTCTTTTTAGCTCTGCTATCAGTCTCCACCAACTTAAACCTTATGGCCTACACAGACCTACAACCAATCTGCATCATATTTCAATGCACATGAACATACAGTACGTGTCAGCCATAGAGAATCGATATCTGCGACATTTAAGCTTGGACATTTTCAAAACATGAAAGGCGGCAGATCAGCATTTGATTTCAGACGATGTTCACAAAATATATGACACGGTCTGTAAATGCAAACATGGCAACTAAAACCTAATGAATCAAGTGTGAGCAAGTCCCTGAGTCATAACCGACCACATGCTTCACAAGGTGAAGTTGAGGCTAAGACGGTCTGAAGTAAATGTGAGAGGGTAAAATGTCTGCGATTCGCTTGACAGGTATAATAAATATAATTTATGTGTGAGGGTGTATGTGGAAGGTCACCTGCAAATCAAACTCACTATATGATGAGTCAAATGTTAAACACAAGTCACACAGAATAGGGACAGCTGGCTGACCTTGGATAAGCTTGCAGTGAACAAGACACACTCGAACAGTTCTCCCATCCTCTTGAGGAATTCGTCAACGTGGGGTCTCTTTAACACATACACCTGGGGGGAGACACAGAAGCATGACAGCATGAAATCCACAGTTGTTCCACCACATGCTTCATTTATTAGAGATATGATCAGGAACACAAACTAGGGATGCACCAATCCAACTTTTTTAGTCCCGATACCAATAGTGATACCTGGGCTTTGGGTATCGGCTGATACCAAGTACCGATCCGATACCAGTGTTTCATTAATAAGCTGTATGTCTCACTGTGTGGAAGTGACTGGGATCATTCTGTTATGTGTCAGGTGACATCAGGCTGGACCTAAACATCACTTACCTAACTTTGTAAAACAAATTGTAACAAATAAATACACAGATTAAATTATTATATACATAAAATTATATACACCGATCAGCCATAACATTAGGTCAGCATGGGCACCCTGACTGGTCTGCGGCTACTCAGCCCCATACTCAACAAACTGCTCCTCACTGTGTGTTCTGACACCTTTCTATCAGAACCAGCATTAACTTGTTCAGCAGTTTGAGCTCCAGTAGCTCTTCTATTGGATCAGACAACACGGGCCAGCCTTCACTCCACACGTGCATCAACGAGCCTCGGGTCTGACCCTGTCGCCGGTTCGCCGGTTCACCGGTTCACCGGTTCTCCTTCCTTGGACCACTTTTGGTAGGTCCTGACCACTGCAGACCGGGAACATCCCACAAGAGCTGCAGTTCTGTAGATGCTCTGACCCGGTCGTCTAGCCAGCACTATCTGGCTGATCAGTGTATAATCATACATTATTATACATTTTCTGAATTGTCATTTATTATTAGAATAATAAATCTTACACCAGCAACTTGGTAAAAAACCTTCAAAATTAACAGGAATTACAATTCAGGTGTAAACCTTTTTAATGAAGCAACAAATTGATCAAAACGTAAACAGGAATTCAAATTCCAGTATATAATGTATATAGTATGCTGTCATATAGTATTGAATTTAATACATCGGCCCCATTGTTACTAATATCCGATCCAGCTATTTGAGTCAGTATCGGTCCGATATCTGATCCGGTATCTGTATCGGTGCATCCCTAACACAAACTAGTCATGGGGAAGGAAATGGTAATCATCTGACTTGTGTGTCCAGATATTCTGAAGACACACATACACCGATCAGCCATAACATTCAGACCACTGACAGGTGAAGTGAATAACATGGATTATCTGGTTACCATGGCACCTGGCAGTGGGGGGGATATATTAGACAGCAAGTGAACATTTTGAATTTTGAACTTTGTGTTGGAAGCAGAAAAAATGGGCCAGTGTAAGGATGTGAGCGACTTGGATGAGGACCAGATAGTGCTGACTAGACGACCGGGTCAGAGCATCTCCAGAACTGCAGCTCTTGTGGGATGTTCCCGGTCTGCAGTGGTCAGGACCTACCAAAAGTGGTCCAAGGAAGGAGAACCGGTGAACCGGCGACAGGGTCAGACCCGAGGCTCATTGATGCATGTGGGGAGCGAAGGCTGGCCCGTGTTGTCTGATCCAATAGAAGAGCTACTGGAGCTCAGACTGCTGAAAGAGTTAATGCTGGTTCTGATAGAAAGGTGTCAGAACACACAGTGAGGAGCAGTTTGTTGTGTATGGGGCGGCGTAGCCGCAGACCGGTCAGGGTGCCCATGCTGTCATAATGTTATGGCTGATCGGTGTATATTGGCACATAGTTTATTAAAACATAACAGAGCAACCTATGTACCTGTCCAAATTCAGGCTTTTTTAATATCATATGTACAACAGTCTCCAAATATGACAGTTCTGTCATTATCAAGACAAGGAAAAGGTCCGTCCACACCAAGAACCATAACTATAACGCCACTGATGAATAATAACGTTCTGTAAACAGCGGCAAGCACGCGCCAAGCACGCACCAAGCACGCACCAAGCACAAACCAAGCACGCACCAAGCACGCACCAAGCACAAACCAAGCACAAACCAAGCACGCACCAAGCACAAACCAAGCACGCACCAAGCACAAACCAAGCACGCACAAAGCACGCACCAAGCACGCACCAAGCACAAACCAAGCACGCGCCATGGTTGGTTCCGATGGATTCTTCAGGTTTTCCAATTTCATATGATACCAGTATCTTCACTCTAGATTTAAAACTGAGCCCACTACAACCTCTGAAACATCAATTGTGTTAATGCGTTATTGTCGCGTTAACTGTGACAGCCCTACTTTATAGTTATTGTTATAGTTATCTTTCTTGGTGTGTGCTTTACCCACTGTCTTTCTCTACCATTAAAATGATCTTCTTTTGTATGTTGATATTTCTATGTCACTATAATGACATCAAATGCTGCAAAAGAAAACATAAAGCTATAATATCTAATCCAAGAACATTTCATGTAAACATCCCAACAGGACTTTATTATCTACTTCAGCTAAGATGCTGGCGGCCTTGTTTCTGAACCAAGTCATCCTGAATAGGCTTTCCCCACTTTAACAAGCCTATCCTGGATTACTTGAAACAGACCCAGGCCCTTTGGACAACAAAGCTCCTCTGTCTTCTGGGAGGCCCAGTACAAGAGATGCGGTTGCCATTGAACGCCTGCAGGGAATAGTCGCTGCCATCCCCCAGCACCAATGTGCAGGACATAATATGGGCCACAGTGTGAGATTGATGGCCAGTGATTTCTGAGAAGCCTGCCAAGGTTTCCTCATTTCGTCAGGCCACGTAAATAGCCACCTGCTGCTTGGAGCCATCAACAGAGCGGGCTACAGCACTGTCAGGGAGCTAGCACAGTGTTCCCAGTGCAAACCATGGAGCAGTTCTCAATTTGACTCTCTTACTTTTGTATTTGAGAGTTTATAAAGCATCCTGCTGTTCAGGTCAGATGGTGTACAGCACAGATTTTGGTTACTGGTGTATATACAGTACAATGATGGTCAGCGCACATAAAATGGTGATCTGTATAAATCCTGTTTGCACAATGTTTAACAAAAATCTTTGGGGCTTTTAGCAGGAAGTCTATCAAGCTTGCAGTAACGTCCACGGTGGCTGCTTTATGCTTTAACATTGTGATGTGATTGAAGCAACACAAGACGACAGTGTAGCAAATGGTCTCTTTAGCATATCAAGTGCTTACCTGGTGAACTGTTCCATCAATTTCCACTGGAATGATAAAATCAGCATTGTTCACTGGCTGTTGAAAACAAAAGCAGAAGTGTTAAACACACAAAAAAGACTATTTCTTTCATTTGATCTCCAAAGGAAATCTACACTTTTCCATAGAGATGTGAGTGATAGCAATTAATCTGAAGTGAGGCTGCGTCGCATAGACACAAAGACACCACCTCAGCGTCTTTAAAATAACACACAATACTGTAAATAATATGACTCTTGTCACTTACATCGTTGAAATAAGAGCACTACAGAAAGTTATATGGGTCATAAAATATCTGGTTTATTTAGGCAGTTCTCACGTCTGAAATATGCTTCTCAAATGTTAGTATCACCCCTAGCATGTTCTATATAAGGCAATACACCATGGCCTAAATTGGTGCACTATGAGGTAATGCACGTAACACAGGACGAGTTGGCCTTCAATCAGAACGTATGCATTTAATGCATAGCTTGTTTTTCCCCGATGTTGCATGCTGGCTATAATCTGTCCAACACCTGTTGGTTTAAATGTTTTGCATTTGAATAGTTAATTAATTGAGTCATTAATAATCAATTAATTATTATGATTATGATTATTATAATATTTTTTTTATTTAATTTCAAAATAAAATTATTTCTTTTGCTCTTCTTTTTTTGTCATACTCCAAGAATTTCCATGGACAAAAATGTGTAGAATTAAAAGCAGCCTGAACTCGAACTAAAGCAGACTTTTTAGTGCTATCAGTACAAATGCAAATCCAGTATTTACATCTGTTTTAGTTCTGGTTTGATCCGCCAACTCTGGCTCTCTTAGCCTTGAGGCCTGAGTTCTCCATCTCCATCTTTTCACAGTGAGCACGTAGTGTGCGGCTCAGCAACCACTCTTTGTTTTGCTGTTTTTTTTATCCACTTCTACCCCGACTCATCTCAGTACAAATCATTATTTGTTTAATTTATGTATTGTTTATTACGTTTACTATTTTAAAATCCTCCTTCCTTCCTCCAACTACTCTCATCCTACTTTATATGATACACATGTATGTCCGCTATATTAAAGGGAACACTCTGTAACATTTAGGGGGAGGCAGAAATATAATATAATATATTAATATAATAATAATAATAATAATAATAATAATAATAATAAGTATACTTTCTTTAGTGTATCACCTGAAAATAAGAATTGTTGTGTTTTCATAACCTTAGAATGAGGTATATATCTATATAGGGAGCGGGTCCTCTTCACAGGGCCGGCTGCCATGTTTCTACAGTAGCCCAGAATGGACAAACCAATCACTGACTCTAGAGAGGGCCGTTTGCATTTTTGTGTTTTCACGTCGGCCACCTTAGTTCTTCTACATGCTTGCGACATGGGAGAAGTTTCAGTTGGTTGAAATCTGCAACCTCAACGCTAGAAGCCATTAAATCCTACACACTGCACCTTGAACCAAAATATTTACAGGGTTTTTTTCTCATTCACTTTGGCTCAATTCTCAAATGAGAATTTGTTTTTTTTAAAACAATAACCTCAATTTATTTGTTGTTCACAACAGATTAGAATTTTCAATTCATTCAAGAAAATTGCACGTGTTTTTGACACGTGTGCAAAAGAGTCAGTACAGTTGTCTACAATTTGCACAACAACCACTTGCACATGTCTCGCTGATCAAAACTGATGAGTTGATTCTCAGT
Organism: Sebastes umbrosus; assembly: GCF_015220745.1. NCBI lineage: Eukaryota > Metazoa > Chordata > Actinopteri > Perciformes > Sebastidae > Sebastes > Sebastes umbrosus. The sequence continues at coordinate 31,531,821 of NC_051281.1, read as the reverse complement.
GAAATCTTCTAGACAACTTCTAAACATTCTTTCATTGTTTGAGCCATCACATGCAAAATGACCCATTCAATTATCAAAATCATTCAGACATAGACGTATATTCCATAAATATTTATGACATGGTGTTACATACTGTGAGGAGGTTTTAATGACCTACAGCAGGTTCTTTCATTGTTGCACGGTTTGTTTTTTGGCATTTTGTAGCAAATCTTCTGTTCACTGTATATGACTTCACATGAAAGCTCAAAGGTGAATTTTCTATTTATAATACATGTAACACATTGTTGCTACACAATGTACATATCCTGTTTCTGTGTATTACAATATCGTTCAGTATTGACTTTTCCCAGTAAACTTTTACCTGCTGTTGAAATGGGAATCTAGAAAGCTAATCTAGAAAGCTAATCTAGAAAGCAAAACACAACAGCTTTCAGCTCGATGAAACTTATATTCTGCAGACATGTAATAGAGTTGTGATGTCCCGTCAAATAGGGATGTTAGTAATGAACCGTTTAACCGTTAACCGACATCAAGCATCTTAACTGATTAACACAATCGGTTAAATGAGCTAAAAGAAATGTTAATAATTAATTAAAAAGCTGAGAAAAACTCGTCATCTTAAGGTGAAAAGCTGGTCCACCTTAAGAGAGTCTGAGCCGGCGTTACAGATACAGGAAGTCGGATCCCATCTATAGCTCGCTTGAGCGGAGGAGATGAAGCCTCGTAGCATTTATCCACCGACAGATAAACTGTACACACACTGTCTGCTACACCTACGTTCACAGCTAGAACGCCACCAACAACACACACACGGTCTGTCAGAAACTTGCTGAAGTCACGCTGCGCTGACAGACTGTATGTGTGTGTGACAATGGTGAGCACGAAGCTACCGGCATAGCTACAGATGCTAACGTAGCACAAACACACACACTGTTTGTCGGTCAATCGCTATTGTTAATCCAGGCAGACAGAGTGTCGTTACGCCGGGCAGACACACAGCTGAAAACCTGCTAAACTAAACTAAATGTGCGGTGGAGACTTTTACTGGGAAAGTGGCTGCATGTCCGCGACACTACACGCAGCATCGTGGCTGCTAAGTTAACGCTCCCGGACGGTGAACTGGAGACTGTTGTGCTCATACACTGCAGCTGGCGCACCGCTACACGAGACGCACTAATCTTGTCGGTTAACGGTTAATAATCGGTTAACGAGGGTCGGTTATCGGTTAAGAACATTTTTCAAAATTAGCATCCCTACTGTCAAACAGTTGTGATAATTGCACTTACAGTTTAGAGAATGTTAAGACTGTTTCAAAAAATGAACCAAAGCGATTGAGAAAAAACGTAAAAGCCACCACAAATACACTTCTAAAAATGTCAGTTATTTCAGTCAGTCCCATATAGTCCCAATTATTTCCATACGTTTTCCAATCTAATTGCATGTGTCCTATACTTGTCATTGATTTGTGCAATTAGAGTCTCCATTGTCCAATGATCTATTACCAAAGGTTTACATTTTTTCAATCACTAATGAGTCTAAATGTCAAGCTCTATTTTGCTATATCCCTTTAGCCATATTTTAATTTTGGTCCATAATAACGGTCCATAAAGAGCAGTATTAAAATATGTAATTTTATGATTCTTTCTTATGACAAAATTTGCAAATTAGATACAATTTAAGCACTGTAGGTAGCCTAGTGTATGTTTAGCATCTATTTTGTGGCAACGTTTCTGTTACCTTGCACAGCAGCTGGATTCTTGCAATGTCACGAGGTCACGCTAGAATCACGGGATCACATATCACACGAACATCCATCTTGTCAGGCTACAAGTAATGCGTTTGTGTCCGGCAAGCCAGAAAACGGACCAATCAGCGTCCTGTGAGAAGCTACTGGCAGCTACGGGCGTGGCTTAGGTGTTTGAGGCGACATGGAGAGGCGACTGTTCGTTCAAATAAAACAACGGCGGCTCCGGAAGAGGTTAGCGTAGATGCTGCAATAGCATCAATTCTATCTGAACTGGAGAGTGCTTCTTCATTGATAGAAGAGCAAAGAACGACACTGAAGGCTTTTCTAGATGGAAAATATGTTTTCGCTCTTCTCCTGACTGGCTTCAGCAAAAGTTTGATTGACAGATGGTTCATCCAATCACCTGCCAATTATTTTTTTGAAAGTACCTGCCCTTTTCCAAACAGTTTCCAATGACGGCTTCTCAGATGGTTCTGTGTAACAAACCATCTGGCTGGTCAGGTTAACATTTCTGTATGGTAGTAGGTATTATATAGGACTACAAATATAGCATCTGATGACATATTAGGTCTGTTGAGCGATAATGTGACTGGCTTTGTCTGGATTCTCATAGAAGTTGAGCATTTATTTCCTAAACCACTCAAACTGTAAGAAGGCAACTGGGTCCCCTTTTAAAAAAAGTGGTGGTCTGACTAACCTGCTACAGAACCAGGCAGGGTTTGAATAAGTTGGGATGATTTAAGAGTAATATTAATACTTAACTACTCAGCGGTTGCACACCTTTATTTATTTAATTTCATCCAGTTTTCCATTTCATATAAAATGTAATATTTTTATTCTAAAAGTTGTTTTTTTTAATGAGTCACACAGCACGCTGGCTTTCCTGTGCCTTTCACTAACAACCAACTCCAAAACGGTGTTACCTAACACTATTTTTAGTATGTGTGTCAAAGTAATAATGAGTTTTATTATCCACCTTGTGTTAAATATGGAGTTCACAGAGTCTGAGCCTGTTTACACATAGCTAGTGGTACTATCCAGTGACATGCTTTAGGGACAGTCTGTGACCTGAGAAGGGCTAAACACCACATGGCATTCATTACATAATTTGTCGTGACACAGGAGCCTTGACTTTTGGCGTTGACTACTTTGTTAACTCAATGCTACCTTAAAAGGTATCAAACTGATCAAAAGGATGCCAGTTATTTGTAGGAACTGAAAGCATCTCTACTAGCAGTGTATTAACACGGATAGATTTGCATTGTTTTGCAGAGATTCTATTTAAACAGGTGTGCAGTTGTAATGTTTTCTACAGTATTTATATATAAATGACTCAACTTAGTATTGCATTTAAAAGCCATTTTTGAAAAAATAAATATTTTTGATAATTTTTTAGGGTTTCACTTTATAATAACCATCATTTAAAAATAGTAAATTGATAGTTCATTAAACTTAGTTATTTTATTGTTAACAAATAATTAAATAATAATTAATTATATATACTAATTATTAGTTATGCTATAATTTACGTTATTTTATCATTAGTTTGAACATGAAATAATTAGTTTATACATTAAGAAAAAAATAAAAAAAATTACATTCTTATTTACATTAGTTAAGTATTTAATATCAGTTTATTGTTGCACACATAACATTTTATATACTATATTAAGTATTTGTTAATGATTACCAAATGATTTGTAAACCTTTAAGAATGTAAAACATCTATAAACATTACATAGATGGAACACAAACCAATTATTAGCCATTGACAAAGTATTAACTATCTATCTAAATAATGTTTATTGATGCTTTACAAAGTATTTATTAACCATTTAACAAGGTATTATAATCATCAGTTGCAACTTTAAAATAGTCATCCAAATAATGTTTATAGATGGTTTACAAACCAGTTATTAATATCTAGTCCATCTATCTATGTCATGTTTATAGATGTTTTACAAACAATTTCTTAAATGTTTAAATCCTTTGGTAATCATTAACAAATACTTATATATATATACACGTATATGTCGTTTATAAAATTAAATTTAAAAAAACATCTGACTTTAATTACTCGCTTTAACATCTCACTTGGATTTTAGGGTGCAGGTGGATCCGGCATCATGAAACCAGAGAGCCCATAAAGCATATGGTTAATGTTTAGGTGGCACATGAGCCGGGTCATTTACGATAAAAATAAGTCATGTGCTTCCTAAACATATGCAAAATTATGTAGTGCAAATCCTATAGCTATTTTTGCCTTGGCAAGTAGATTGTTTGCTTTAACAGTCAATATGGAAGCCTAACAGCGGATAATTAATGAGAGCGTCCTCGCTATTTAGGAATATTGATGACATTTAAGTAATTAAAGGCCAAAAGTATAAAAAAAGGGTTATAGAAACAATTTAGTCCAAATGAATAAGTGGAAAAAGACTAAAGTCATTTGGATGGAAGGGAGTTATTTTTCTAAGATTTAAATATAATTTGCAGTAAAGATTTTCCAGTGACTGTATCATCTCTAAACAGGCAAAATAATGATAGTTATCCAGCATGCCACACTGTATATACAACACCTTCAGAGATCATGTCATCATTACTCACTATATTCCACAGCTTTAGTCACATATGGTTTCAGTGAGAACACGTTTTTTTACTCAAATGAGTACATGAACATCTCACTTTTGGATGAAGGTCATGTGCTTGGGATGGTAATGAAGGCGTAAACTCAAATTGCTTTTGGTTTATAACTAATTGGCTCTTTACACCATGAACCAAATCTACTTGAGCTTTATTGTACTGCGGTGATTGCAGACATGCTTGTCTACTGTAAACATCTCAACACCTTGGTAAATCATGCTTAAAGGAATAATTCAACATTTTTGGAAAATACAGTTCTCTTTCTTGGTTAGAGTTGTATGAGAAGATGGATACCACTCGCATATCTGTATAGTAACTATGAAGCTATAGCCAGCAGTCGGTTAGCTTTAGCCTTCTGGAGATTCGAGGTCTCGCCTTTTTTTTACTGCGAGCATTGGGCGGTTCACAGCAACAAGACAGTGAAAGTGATCTTTTGACAGTATATTGACATCATATCAGCAACATTACTACAGTTTCAATGTCTGTATCTGTAGAATATGTCACAGTCATGAAAAAAAGTAAAGATTCATTTTTAAATCAACACTTCCTGCTCCGTTTCAAAATAAAAGCCCTCAAGTGTTTTTTTTCTGTGGACAGAATTCCTTCATTTGTCAACATAAGGCTTTTATTCTGAAATATTTACAGGACAGTGTTGTAGAAAATGCAGTGACTTGCACGGCTCTATGAATGAATATAGTACGGGGTTGTAATTGTGAATTATTACTATTATTTATAAATTACCACACGGTTCCTAACCTTCTGTCTTAAATAAATATAAATAACATTTGTAATGAAATGAAATGGCAATTATGAAAGGCAAACTATGTAGAAAGAAAGGGCTGACAGCAGCAGAAACCAGTGCCAATGTGGATACCTCACCCGTGGGATTAGATTATAAATGTCATATATCTTTATTTTAGACAGAAAAAGGTTAAGAATCGTGTGCTCATTTATACATAATAGTTATAATCCACAGTTAAAAGCCGGTTCTCTATTAATTTACGGAGCCCTGCAAGTCACTGCATTTTCGACAACACTGTCCTGCAACTATTTCAGAATAAAAGCCTTGTGTTAACAAATGAAGGGACTCTGTCAACAGAAAAACACTAGAGGGCTTTTACTTTGAAACAGAAACAGGAAGTGGTGAGTTTAAAATAAAAATGTACTTATTTACATGTCAGTGACATATTCTACAGATATAGACGTTGAAACTGTAGTATGTTGCTGGTATGATCAACATACTATCTTTGCTGTGAACCGTGCGGCACATGGAAGAAATAGGCAAGACTTAGCGGGGGCCGGAATGAGTTATAAAGTGGGGGGCATCCAGCTTTGGATGACGCAATACAATGCTTCCCACAGGATTCTGTGAGACGATGGTGGGTGGATCTCGGACCCTGTAGGAGGGTTCGGGGGCATGCTCCCCCAGAAGAAAATATGGAATATTTTAAAGTTAAATGCATCAATCTGGAGCACTGTGAGAGCAAAATGAAGAGACTAGATCTATGAAGAACATTGTGCTCTAGTAAACAATTTAATCAGATGATGTCCGCGTTTCAAGACAGGTCTGGTGGGTTGCCGACATTGCCACAGATCCCTGACGCACTGAGGACAGTCCGCCCCGGTTTACAGACATAAGGGGAGCCCCGACCCTCCCTACAGGGAGAGAGGGCGCACTTCACAGTGAGCACTCCATGGCGAGGTACAGGCGAAAGTGCTGTAAAACTCACCTTCACCCCGAGCTTTTCCAAGCCGACTACGCGGACCCCACCCATTCAGAAGTGGAAAAATATTTTCGGCTCATTATGAAACTGTGGCGGGCTGGATGTCAGAACACTTTGATTTCATTTGAATTAGGCTACACAATGATTGATTATGATTGGATAGAGGTCCAACATGTTACACGCCATTTAGAAGTTATCGCCAACGTTCAGCTTAATGTTACCAATTTATTACCATAATATTTAAAAGTGGGGGGACAAAAAGTCTCGTTGTCCCCCCTATTCTTGCCCCCGACACGCAGCCGACACGCAGCCGACACGCAGCCGCACCGTGCCACACATGAGCTGCGCCTGAGCTACAACATCCACCTACCAGCATCTATAAAGCTGACTAACTAACACATTATATCTTTGTTCATTCTGTACAAAAACCATAGTGTAAAAACAACAAGTTATGGTTTCATGGGGGATTACGTGCTGGATTATTTCTTATTTGGGAGGACTACCTTCCTGTAGTCTCCGATGGTTGCCTGGTAACCTCACCATGGCTACAAAACTCCAGGAAGTTTTGGATGAGCTGATCCTTTAATCATCTCTTTTGAATAAAAGTCTGCTAGTGGTTGTCCATCTGTCAACTCTCCCCTTAGAGCATACATACAGTATAAGAGACAGTAGGTCACACAGGCCAGCTTACCTTAAATGAACTATGCACTAGTGTTTCATCCAAATCAATGACCACACAGATCTTCCCTGCATCATTCGATTTCACCCGTGGGAGCAGCGGCTTTGCTGGAACCTGAAAACAAAAAGAGAGTTTAGACCTAACCCCAGATTTCTTTAAGCTTTCAAGCCCACAATCTGAGCAGCAGCTACAACTTACAAGTAATTACTTTAAATATGAGAAATTACCATCTCAATTTGTCATGTAGGACTTACAGCTCATTGTGTGTGCGCGTGTTTCTTGTCACTTAAGAGACTGAACTGTGTTGTGGTGTTTGTGTGATGGGTTACAGGAAACCTTGGATGCTACAGCTGCTGCCACACTGATGGAGCAAGCAAATATCACCATACTGCGGCCCGTCCTTCAACGAGCGGTCAGAGATCGGCGTTTGTTATTGTGATTCGGATGCTAAAAACAAGCTGGCATGACAGAACAGGCTGCCTGTAACACTGCTGCATGTGTTTCTCTGTGTTAAGTTAACTGCCAAGGAAGGATAATGAAGTTTGACACAGTCTGCCAAGCTGAGATCTCCTGTAACTTACTCCACAGTTGGTAGTACAGTCTTAAAGGAACAGTGTGGGGCATTTATCTTCTTATTATCTGATCTACTAGCAAAAATGGAATATAATGTTCATAACTATGTTTTCATCTATTCATTCATTTCATCTCCTGAAACTAAGAATCGTTGTGTTTTCGTTAGCTTAGAATGAGCCCTTCATATCTCCATAGGGGGCGGGTCCTCTTCAAGGAGTCCTCTATGTTGCTCCTCCATGTTTCTATAGTAGCCCAGAACGGACAAACCAAACACCGGCTCTAGAGAGAGCCTTTCGCATTTTTGAGTTACCTGAAGACCACCGTAGTTCAACGACACGCCTGTGAAACTGCGGCAACGTGAGCCGCAGAGTGCAAAACCGTGCTACCGCCAGCTGCCGTCTGTTGCTCCTAAAGTAGCGTTATTATGGTAAGGAGCGAGGTGAACGGCGTTACCACGGTTCAGCACTCAGCAGCTCATGTTACTGCAGTCTTGGAAAGGGAGGAGTGAGCGGAGGGGTACTCAGTTGGTTGCGATCTGCAACCACACCACTAGATGCCGCCAAATCCTACACACTGTCCCTTTAATGATTTAAAAATAGACAACAGTATTGAAGACAGGTTTGCTTTGATTCTGGGACAATTTAAAGTTTTTCCCACTGTTCTGAAAACTCAATTTTATCTACTCCAATACATCACAGCTAAAGTGCAAAGATGTATTATACCTCTTCGATTGGTGGAATGCAGTACTCGCATTCACAAAGCTCAGAGGATTCATCGTCGCTCTGCTCCTCTTCTGAATCCGTGCTTTCTCCGGAGGCTTCGTTTTCCTCCGTCCTTCTGACCAGCATGTGTGCATCCCCTCTCTCACTTTTTGCAAGTTGTGAGACAACACTGTGAATAATACCGAAAGTGGGTTTGATTTCTCTTGACGTTTCACTGAATCCACTGTCATCGTCTGATTCGCTTGTTTGTTCGTTGCTTGTTTTTTCCTCAACAGAGGGGTTGGCTAGATCCTCACTCAGCTCAATAACCTCAGTAATTCCAAATCGGACTGCTTTGCACTCCTCTGGGCAGACTCCATGTGCTCGTAACTCAGTCTCTTTCAGGGATGAAAGAGCATCATCTCTTTCATTCCTTGAAGCATCCCAGTGGATTATCTGATCGTATGATCTTCCTTCCATGATAAATCCATTCGGGGCTTGTTTAACAGATGACTGAATGCTTTTAATGTGATATGCGTAGTATTCCTCAACACCTGGCTCACATGTCTCTCCATTTTCCTCATGATTGACAAGTGACCAATATGGCTCCATTTCTGAACATGCGATAAATACTTTGTCGTCAAAATCAGTGACGAGAACAGCAGTCTGTAAATGTCCGATGGTAGAGGTATTGTCACAAAGACATTCATTATTCTGAGCAACAGAGCCTTCATCCTCATATGCATCACCTTCAACAGAGATGTCCTCTGCACATGGCGCACTCATACTCTCCTCATTAGCAGAGGACAGGCAGACCTCAGCTTCTTCTTCTTTGCAGATTTCAGACACATGGCCGTCAAACGCAGTCTCCTCATCTTCCTCTGCTTCCTCACAACTCTCCACATAAGGTTCATGAGCCTCCGATTCATGTTCTTCAACTTCATCCCCTGCTAAACTTGACTCCGATTCTACAATCCAGTCTTCAGGTTGGTCCTCCGACTCACAAGACCCAGAAGAGGCATCACCTCTCTGACTTGCATCTTCACATGCTTCTTCCGGAGCATCAAAACATGCATCAGTTTCCTGGACATGAATCTCCTCAATGATTTCTTTAAGTTTGTAGGCATTTTTGGCAAGTGTCTGTGCCTCAGATTGAACTTCCTCAAGGTGCAGACGGTCATGTACGTCTCCCCCGTCGAAACAGGATATGTAACGTCGCTTCTGCGCGAACGCGTGTCCGTAAGAGTCAGCTCTGTCAAATAGATCAAAGTAATCCTCAACAATGGCATCAACAGTGGGTGTTTTCTCTGTATCCTCATCAGTTCCGTTAATATCGCTTTGCTCTATTTCTTCATCGTCTTCAAAAGATTCCCACTGCGTCTGCTCATCGCTCGAGTCACCCTGAGCTTCTTTCTCGGATTCCCCGCATGAATCGGAGCGATCTGAAGGAATGCTGCCATCAGGACAAGTCTTAAATGATTTGGTTTCAACAGAAGAACAATCTGAGGAACCGTCTTCTTCAGTGCCAAAATCTGAGGTCTTATCAGAACACTGCTCTGAAGTAGCACATTGTTGATCATGCTCTTGGCTTGCTTCAGAGTAATCCGTTCCACACATTTCACAGTGATCTGTGGACACGTTTAATGCAGTGGCTTGCGGAGAGTTTTCCTCAGTGAGCTGGTGTGTCTCACTTGCAAAGGGAATGTCTTCACGGTCAGCAAAACAAACGTGACAAACAGGTTTGTCGAAATGTGAGGAAATTGCATCCTCTGATAATGTGCAGGACTCTTCATCAGTGGGCTCTGTTTCATTTTGCTCATCCTCTTGTTCAGGCAGACAGCTCTCTTCATCATCAACATTATCATTGTTGGTGCATTCATCATACTCACAAAGTTCAGTGCCACAGTCCAATAAGTCCACCGAGTCAGATATGTTAGTCGTGAAACCAGTCATTCCACATGGCTCAGAATCCTCTGTTGACGTGTCTGGCTCAGAGTCAAAGCACTCGTACTGCTGATCAGAAGGCTCGCATTGTTGCAGTAACTCGACGTGATCTGCACATTCAGTTATGAAATCAGACATTTCGCACTGCCCAAAACCATCACAGTTCACTGCCAATTTATCTGGCTCAAAGTCAAAAGGCTCAAGCTGTTGATGAGAGGGCTTGCATTGCTGAAATAATTGGAGGTGTTCTGCACAGTGTTCACAGCAAGGACTACATTTGGAAGCTAAGCTATGATTAGCACAGTGCTCAGAGGACTTGCAAGGTTTAAAACACACACAGTGTTGAGCACATTCGTCAAATGGCTGGCTTAACCCCGAAGTCTCACACTGATCGAGGATCTGGTCGCATTCAAAAAATCCGACGCTTTCTGAGAATTGCTCAAAGCTCTCAGAGTGTCCGTTGCGGTATGTGCAGGATTCAGTCTCATCTTGATTCATGTTGCAACACTCCACACAAAGGACAGAAGGGTCCAGTTCTCTGCTGACAAAAGTCTGCTCAGTATATTCCACAAGGACCTGTATTCCAAGTTCAGCACCTCCCTTTGAAGGGCCGGTTATATTCGCAGCTTCTGTTAATTTGGGGACCTGGCATTGTTCAGCAAGCATGGCCTCAGCAGACGGCTCCCCTTCCCCGGAGACTTTACTCTGCTCAGAGTTTTCCAAATACATCAGGAAATGATTACTCAGACTGGATTTTGTTAAGTTCAAAGTTTAAACTCCATGCATTGGTTCCGGATGATGCAGAGTCCAAGTCCAAATGACTGGCAGGTAACTGGAGGGTCCATTCAGAGTGGATATTCACACGGCTGGTGGGGGGAGTCACTGACACCACAGCCCCCCAGAGAGAGAGTAACAGCAACAGGAGCAGCATGCACGTTGATATGACAGTTTGTCACAACCAAAACTGAGCCTAGCACTTGACTCGACCCCCCCTCCCCCCTTTGCCAGAGACCAAGCAATTTATTTTGGGGACTTGGAAAGACGTGACAAATAACTTCTGGAATATCAAATCTCAATAAAAAGGCTGAACTAAGGCATAAATCTGAAACTGACACCTGAGAACATCTTGACCACTTGATCTTCAGACCATAACTACCAAAAGCCATGCTGTTTTCCAAGAATATACTCAGTAAAACCACAAGAAGTGTTGTCAATTGTCCAAAAATGTTAGGTAAAGTGATAGTGGTCAATTATTGATGGATTATCAGACACTGTCTTCGCATATGTTAGACACTGAGACCACGTGCTCTTAATCATTCCTGATGATTAGTGTAATGTACCTTGCTTGTGGCACATGAGCTGATTTTTGCAATGCAGTGATCTTCCGGTCAGACCACAACCTCTAATATTCAAACCATTTCCTCCCTTCTTGATCCTGATAGATTTCCGACATTGGGAGTACTTTTCAACACTGCTGTACTACTTCCCAGCACAGGATGCTCTTGTAAACAGGAAAAGGTCTGAGCCAAGAAAACATGTGTTTCACGCATCACACGGCTGTCAATCACACTGACCACATGCCGCTCAAAGACCAAGTGATAAGGGTGAGAGAAAGCTGATATCACACGGAAGAGTGAGAGAGGGATGTTGCTTGAGAGGCGAACTTACTTTTGACAGAGTCCCATTTTCTTCTACCAAGAGGGGGGTGTTGTTTTTTAGCGGAGGTGGCTCTGATTCTTTGCTACACAGACAGCAGAAGAGACTGTGGAAGAGGCCTCTTCTGCGAGGCTTCTTTGAGGGGGAAACTTCGTTGGCACCTGGAATAAAGCGAGACAGAGAAGACATGATGCTCATACTGTACCAACATGACAGAGACACATAGATGCCACTTCAGATTAGGATTATTATAAGTGAGCAATATCAACTACAGAAGTGAAACCAGTCAAACTGCTCATCAACATGCTCTTGTTTACCAGTATTGTTCTTCATGCAATTGTTGTTGTTGCTACGGTTTTATTTCGTCAGTGAGTAAGAAACAGTATCTGCTGTGTTTCAGTCACATCTGGCCAGGACTCAATCCGCTTCATGATGTCAGTATTGGAAGCAATGCTGATTCAGTATATCTGATCTGTGCATCACTCTGGCTGGTCTGTCAGCAGACTCCTTCTGTGCTCTCTGTCATGTTGTGTATTGATTGACCATAGTTATTTTAGTTGTGAAGCAAAAGGTTAAAAGACATTGCATAACAAAGTATAAGTGTACATTTCAGCCCCCAAAATAGTCAGATGAAGACATCCTGGACCAGTTTCAATTCCAGTGTATATTCTGTTGTTCAAATACCAAGGATTTGCTTAAATAGACAACTTAGTGAATGACTAACATTGAACATATTTACAATAGGGCTGTCAATCGATGAAATATGTATTCTGTTCAAAATGTGCCTTAAAGGGAGAATTGTCAAGTATTTAATACTCTTATCAACATGGGAGTGGGCAAATATGCTGCTTTATGCAAATGTATGTATATATTTATTATTGGAAATCAATTAACAACAAAAAAAACAATGACAGATATTGTCGAGAAACCCTCACAGGTACTACATTTAGCATAAAACAATATGCTCCAATCAGAGTTGTTAGCTGTCAGTGTGTTGTGCTGTGTCAGTGTGCTGACTTGACTATGACTTGCCCCAAACTGCATGTGATTATCATAAAGTGGGCATGTCTGTAAAGGGGAGACTCGTGGGTACCCATAGAACCCATTTACATTCACACATCTGGAGGTCAGAGGTCAAGGGACCCCTTTGAAAATGGTCATGACAGTTTTTCCTTGACAAAATTTTGCGCAAATTTGTAGCGTTATTTTACCTCCTTCGCGACGAGCTAGTATGACATGATTGGTACCGATGGATTCTTTAGGTTTTCTAGTTTCATATGATGCAAGGATCTTGTAAACTATCTAACTTTAAAACTGAGCCATAACCTCCGAAAGATTGATTGCGTTAATGCATTAAAGAAATTGGTGGCGTTAAAACAAATGTGCAAAAGGCAACATTTTTATAACTATTTTTTTGTTATTTAATGTTTAGCAGCGTGTAAGTGAATATGTCCTCGGCCACATTGAAGGACCGCCTACTCAACTGATGTCCCGCTTGGATCCGCGGGTCTCTGTGCTCTTCATGTGAATAGACAGGCAGACGCGAGCGCTTGTCTGCCTCACAGCATGGAAACAGCTTCTGTGCTCTACTGTATTCTGTCGGTACAACTGTATGTTATTAAAATTAGGGATACTCATTTTGAAAAAATATCTTAACCGATAACCGACCCTCGTTAACCGATTATTAACCATTAACCGACAAGATTTGTGCCTCGCGCCAGGGGCAGTGTTCGAGCACAACAGACAACTGAGTCCCCAGCTCACCGTCCGGGAGCGTTAACTTAGCAGCTACGATGCTGCGTGTAGTGTCGCCGACATGCATCCACTTTCCCAGTAAAAGTCTCCACCGCACATTTAGTTTAGTTTAGCAGGTTGTCAGCTGTGTGTCTGCCCGGCATAACGACATTCTGTCTGCCCGGATTAACGATAGCGAGTGGCCAACAAACAGTGTGTGTGTTTGTGCTACGTTAGCAGCTCTAGCATTGCCGGAGGCTTCTTGCTCGCCGCCGCCGCCACACACATACAGTCTGTCAGCACGACTTAACTTTAACGAGTGTCCGTGTGTGTGTTGGCGGTGAGTGTGAGGTTGTTGGTGGCGTTCTAGCTGTGAACGTAGGTGTAGCAGTGTGTGTACAGTTTATTTGTCGCTGAATAAATGCTACGAAACTACAACTCCTCCGCTTCCTGTATCCTGCAACTCCGGCTCCGCCTCTTAAGATGGGCTGTTAAGGTGGACCAGCTTTTCTCCTTAAAGTGACGAGCCGCTCAGCTTTTTAATTAATAAGAAATATTTATTTTAACAGTTTTAACCGATAGCGTTAATCAGTTAAAATGCTTAATGTCGGTTAACGGTTAAACGGTTAATTATGGACATCCCTAATTAAAATATATCTTGTTTATAGGCTACATATCTACAGACTATCAGACTAGGCACGCAAAGTGCATTATTATCATACTGTCGGAGATGTGTCTGTGTTTTTGTTCCGGTGCTTTGCATGGAGCTGACACCAGCCCGTTCTCGCTCGCTCTCATCCCCGGCTCTCTGAAGCTCTGTTGCCTGGAAAAGGCAGCAGTGACAGCAGCACAGAGTACATAACCTTATATTTCAATGTTAATAAAATGTACCCAAATGTACGAATATGTAGGATATTACTACTGACATTCATGTAAAAGTACTTCACAATGTCTGCTCTATTAGCCGTGTATTTACTATGTGTTCATTTGCGTATAGAACGGGGCAGTGACATCAGATCACAAGTGGTCACTCAAGACGCATGTGGAGACGCATTCTAATGCCAGGTGTGAACACACATACTTAAAGCATTCCACTTGTGTTCAGATCACTCAGGAAGCATGTTAATGCCAGGTCTGAACGGGGCCAAAGAATGACATTAAGAATGCCAGACAGTAACAGATGTGTACTGTTACAAGTGGTGCAGTGGAGGATATAGAAAGGTATACCCACCGGTCAGCCAAAAACCCACTGGAATATATAGGACAGTATACCCACTTCCTCCTCAGTAACCTTCTACCCATCTACCTAGTAGTACATCCACCTCATCAACGACCACTACACCTCTGGGTACAAGTGTTATAACAGGGATCAGCAGGGGTCTTTCTAAAAAGGAGATATCCCTATTTAAAAGAACAGTTCAGTGCAGAATTAATGCTACCATGAAGCAAAATCTAAATTGCAATCTATTATTATAGTTCCTCTATATTTGTATTGATGATGGCTGAGATTACTTTTTTGAAACAACAGAATTAAATGTTTATTTTATTGTATTAAAGCTGCTAAATGCAAGATAGAGGATCGTCACACGACAAGTCGTTGTTTCCTGCTATATTATTGCTCTGGATACCGTGTAGAGCACCTTTAAGTACCATGGTTTGAGCTTGAATCCTCCTCTCCCTCTACTTGTGTTTAAATAAATCACAGTGTGAAATTGTGACAATGTCTTATGACTGCATTTGCATTTTATCTACCTTAAAGAGGCAGTAGGCAGACTTTTTTGGGCATCATTGGACAAAAATCCCAAATAACCTTTCAGCATATTGTAATTCAAGTGTTCTGAGAGAAAACTAGGCTCCTCCTCATGGCTCTGTTTTCAGGCTTTAGAACATCTAGCCCGTGACGGGAGACTTTGGCCAATCACAGGTCATTTCAGAGAGAGAACGTTCCTATTGGCTGTTCATTCAACCGAGGCAGCTGTCAGTCACTCCGATCAAACGGTCAAACTAGGCAACGCTGATCAAACATGAATTAATATTCTATTACTGTAATGACTATTTCTCTCCTCAGATGTTGTCAGAATCATCTTGTAGTGTACTGTTCAGCTGTAAAATGAGAAAGTTTGCTCCGGCTGGTGGGCGGTGCTTGGTATTTCCTCAACTGATCTCTACATGGCGGCCGGGTCACAAACTTTCTCATTTTATAGCTCAACCTTAAATGATTTGAACTTTCACCATTGTAGTGTGGCATTTCTCTGACCAAATATTTCCCTTTTAGCCCCCCTTTATTCGCCATCACCTACATGGTTCTCATGCAAATGACTTGTCTGGATATCAAATGGTTAAATTGAAATGTTCCTTTTAGTTGCACACTTTTCTTGACCATCCTCACAGAACATTATCTATCAGAGCAAAGATAGTTTAGCTGTAAAATGAGAAAGTTTGCTCCGTCTGGTGGGTGGTGCTTGGTATTTCCTCATCAGATCTCAACATGGCTGCCGGGTCACAAATTTTCTCATTTTACAGCTAAACAGTACACTACAAGATGATTCTGAACACATTTTACGAGACAAATAGGCATTACAGTAACAGAATATTGATTCATAATTGATCAGTGCTACCGATTTTGACCGTTTGATTGGAGTTTGCGAGTGATTGACAGCTGCTCAGAGACGGCAAGGCTCCAGCTCGGCTCTGATTGGTTGTTTTCCTCAGGTCTGGGAAATCTTGCAGGTGCACCCGAGGACACCGGAGGACACAGAGGCACATGACTTTTTTCAGATTACCTGTCTCATGCACTACTGTCAGGATATAGTGAACATTTTATAAAAATAACTTTTTTGAATCATATAAGCTCCATTTCTACCCACTTCGGTTTAACCATCACTAACCGATGTAACAACAGCTATTGGAACACACAACTGGTGGCAAAAACATTTCATCAACTGGTGTCAGAGTGATGAGAGTTTTCAAAAAAAGAAAAAACTGACAAATTAGCTGAGCCTTGATGAGCAGTCAGAGCTGTCAGCTCGAGGCATTAGCACGCCGCTCAGACCGGGCTAAATCTGTTGCCTCACTATGGGGTATATGACGGACCTGTCAACTTGCTTTGGGTGTAAATGTGTTATGATTGCAAAGTAGCACAGATGGGCAATGGTTATCTTGTTGAGCAGACAACAAATGGAGTCTGTGTACGACACAAAGACGTGTTGTTACACTGACTGTCGGGAGAACCCAAACACTTTCAGCATTATTAAAGGAAGCATTGAAATTGTTCTCAACTTGCTCCTGACTGACAAAAAAACTTATGTTGTACTTTAGAAGTCGGCTCAGTACCATTTTATATTCATTATAACAATCCCATAATAATCAAGGTAACAGAAATATAAAACCAAAAAAAAACTGAAAACATAGTAAAAATAAAAAAAACATAAAATATGTACAAAATGACTCAAAGGTTATTAAAAAATCACAGAAATGGCACAGATAAATATAAATAGAAAAACAGCTTTCATAATCACCTTTATTATTAACCATTCTATTCGGCCCAGCTTCGTCCCTAACAAGTCTGACCTACTTCCAAGTGTTATTCACTATGACTTTGGCCTGTTGACTTACTTCATTCAACCGGGACTGAAAGTGGACGAAGCCACCGGAGAGCTGTCATTACGGCCTGGGCATGCTTGTCGGGACATACCTCTCTGGTCCCAAGATGAAAGGTCTGTGTGCAAACACGTGTGAAGGGACAGGGCAGGTGAAAAAAACATCACGCTGCTCGTTGCATTACCTCTTCTGATATTACACATCAGAGCGCCTAAAATAGCCTGCCGGAGCAGCTGCTGACAGAGGTTCATGATAATATTGTGTGTGTAAATACAGTATAGTGCCACATACTCACACCGGGCCATAAACAGTCACAAACCTTGTGGTGTCACTGACAATCCACGGCAGGAACTGGCTACGCTGTGTGTTTACACTGCACCGAAAAATGACTAAATGAAACCTTCGATGCTGTATACTACTCTGCAACATCATGTCATTCCCAAAACGTCTTAATGATCATGTCTGCATTGCAGGTGTCAACAGAAACAGAACCCCTGGCTGCACAGACGACACTGGCTCCTGATAGAATGAGTTAAGGTCCAAAATAAGAGCGGTCACAAGTCATTTGGACTGGTTTCATTTACATTTCTAGCATGTAATTGAAGAGAGATCATGCTCCGATAGATAATGTTCTGTGAGGATGATCAAGAAAAGTGTGCAACTACAAGGAACATTTCAATTTAACCATTTGATATCCAGACAAGTCATTTGCATGAGAACCATGTAGGTGACGGCAAATAAAGGGGGGCTAAAAGGGAAATATTTGGTCAGAGAAATGCCACACTACAATGGTGAAAGTTCAAATCGTTTAAGGTTGAGCTATAAAATGAGAAAGTTTGTGACCCGGCCGCCATGTAGAGATCAGTTGAGGAAATACCAAGCACCGCCCACCAGCCGGAGCAAACTTTCTCATTTTACAGCTGAACAGTACACTACAAGATGATTCTGACAACATCTGAGGAGAGAAATAGTCATTACAGTAATAGAATATTAATTCATGTTTGATCAGCGCTGCCTAGTTTGACCGTTTGATCGGAGTGACTGACAGCTGCCTCCGTTGAATGAACAGCCAATAGGAACGCTCTCTCTGAAATGACCTGTGATTGGTCAAAGCCTGAAAGCAGAGCCATGAGGAGGAGCAGATGTCTAATTTTCCCTCAGAACACTTGAATTACAATATGCTAAAAGTTTATTATGGAATTTTTGCCCAATGATGCCAAAGACATTCTACCTACTGAAGCTTTAAGGGATCACAAAAGTTGTTACTGAGGGCGATCATCCAATAGTTTTTGAGATATTTCAGTCTGGACCAAAGCGGTGGACCGAACCACAACATTGCCATCCCTAGAGCACCACCACTAGCGTGGTTAAAAATAAAGTGGGAGCTTGACATGGGTGTACCCATTTCCTCAACACAATGGGATGCATCAAGTTGACAACAATAAAAAGCTATGAAATTGCCTAATACAAATATAGATAATACACAGGGCTTGTATATGTCACTTGTGCAGCATGAACAGTTTTTCTCTGAGCAGCCCCATGTTACATGTGCGGGATGGATCCTGATCTGCAGGTGGGTCATCACCATGGCATGCTGGGCCAGGGACAACCTTTAAACACTGACAGCTGCTATTTAAGAGCTACAGACTGGTCAAAGTGGTCTGCAACAAGATTTTAAAGAGCACTGGAGATATAACAAATCTAGTTTAGCCAAGTTCAAGAAGCAACTATAGCCAACTGAGTTAAAACTCAGGTAAGCACACCACAGCCACGTTCATGTGATTGCAGTTAGATTCATTAGTTGCACCGAATTTGCTCTTCAGCTCATTGTTTAATCAGGCCCACTGCCAAAATGGGGAAGAAGAAGCAAACTGTACTGCAACATTCCTCACAGCTCTCTGCCCAAGAGACTCAGACACTGATAATGAGGTTACAGCATATCCGAGGGGCAGCAACGACCTCGCGCCACATCAGCATGTTTCAACCTACTTAGTTGAAAGCAGGCTTGTCCGGGACCCTTTGGGGCTAGGCATGACTCTGTAACATGGCTGCTTCTATTCCTATCCAGACACAGAAGGAATGGAGGCCTCCCGCAACCGACTTTCCGCCACTTTGACACCTGATATTCTGTTACAATCTGACAACTCGCTTCACACCCCTCCAGAGCAGATGGTATGGCAGGTTCACGGTGGCCAAACTGGTCAGGTCAGATCAAGGTTTTAACATTTCTGCATCTGAAAATACTCACCTGACAGTCATAGGCACAGTTTGAACTTTAAGGTTGGGGGTTCACAAAAAAACTCTAGAGGGACTGTAATGTGTACAACACAGAGAGGTCTAATGTATTGGGATGTGTGTAGCCTACATATTACACCATCCAAACAGAATGTGACGCAATCAAGAGTTAGTTATATAATCAGTTCGATTGCATGTTTACTATTGGAATGAACTAACTGGCCGCGAGCGACGAAGCGCTTCGCAGTGCGACGTTTTGAGTTGAACTTTTGACAGACGCCCCGTTTCTATTCATTCCTTATTCCAACGGACGAGGAACGGCTGATTGGTGAAGTTAAAATGAGGAGTTATCTGATACGATACCACCGCATTTCACTACTAACACCTAAATAAGGAGACAGCAGGCTGGAGGGAGATCACCAGGAGCCTGAAAGTCTACTCAGGCTGTATTGTATGTCATTTTCAGTATAAAACCTGTTTTCTATTTAGAAAACACAAACGTCGGAAGAGACTAAGTACTACTCACCCATCATTTAGGTGGTTACATCTCTAGTCTGATCTTGAGCTCACAGCTGATAGGTACGTGGTTTGTGTACATGATGTACCAGAAGTGCATATTTAACTGTGTGTGGACAGCGTGTGTT